>NW_021833729.1:0-10000 GCF_006345805.1 Octopus sinensis
TGCAAAACCTGAATTATGAGATTTTGCAACATCGTATTTCTCTGATAGCCCTGCTACTGATCATTACTTATTTGAGCATTTTGAGCTTTTAATAAGCATAGAGAAACGTTGGGTAAACGTCATAAATGAACATGGATCATAGTTTGATCAAATAAATCAGTTGTCTAACACTTCTGAAACATTTTATTGTTACCTTTCAAATACATTTCATGTGAATCAACCTAATATATGTATATATGAAACAACCTAATATATATATATATATTATTTGTTTATTGTTCTTTTACTTAGGGGCACACTTAATAGTGGTGGTGCTGTTTCTGCGTAGTATATTTCTATATTATGTAGGGTGTACATATATACATGTGTGTGTATGCGTGTTTGTGTGTTTGTGTGTGTATGTGTGTGTGTGTGTGTGTGTGTGTGTGTGTGTGTGTGTGTGTGTGTGTGTGTGTGTGTGTGTGTGTGTAAAAAGAAACAATAACATGAAAAATAATGCTTATGCTATGAACTTCATGCAGCTAAGACCTGTTTCTGCTATAACATGCAGTGGACTCTAGGCATTAAAATAAGAGTCCACTATATCTCATGGCACAAGCATTTATAAGCTAATGATCTTCATAATAACCCTTGATTTTCCTGTCATCTCTTTTGCTTATTACCGCTCTATACGTAACACTTGTTCTGGAACATATGTATATTGAATTCTATAACAGGTTATTATCTATGCAATATATATACGTGAAAAGAAGTTTGTTTCAAAATGTTTTTTTCCGAATTCTAGAAACACTGCTTTGCTTTTATGGTTACATGCTATGTTCACTTTGGAGTATGTATTAATTACGTTTTCTCTGGATGCGATAATTTCCAGAGTTTCCTCTAGACATAAACTGCATACCCGTGAAATTCCGTCATATGGTAGATAATTTTTTTATGATAGATCAGTGAGTGGTAAACTCCTCTCCATTCTTTTTAAGCCTCCAGGCGATGTTTGAGAATTGATGCGGAGTGTTTATATTGTTTATGCTTGGAGGACAATGTAAGATGGTTACGCAGATGATTTCCATGGTATTTCCGGTGCCACCGATGTGCGCGTATTTCTGCGTACCTGCGTTCACATTTGTAAACCACATTTTTTTATCATGCAGTTGTTGCTAAAACTGCATTCATCTTTAGTTCTGAAGTTACATGTATTATTATTTCTTCCGTTCTCGCAGCGGTGTTACTACTGGTGGTTACCCTTCCTATTCGTCCTGTAATCCTGATTGGACTGTCAATTGCGTGGTCTTGTTCTAACCCGTTTTTGCTATTCGAGAGCCTTTATTTCTCTTATTTGCAAATATTCAATCTTCGTACATTGTGCTATTAGCTGCAGCTGCTCCATATTTTCACTCGAGTTTTATTGTTTAGTTTTGTAATATCTAGTTTGTGTATGTGGTATTCTTGATTGGAAAAGGTCTCGTATGCTAATTTTATATTAATAATTGGAAGATCTTGAGTGCTTTTCTAATGTTGCGAAAAATTCCTAAACTATTTTGGATTTAATTTGAGAATTGAAAATTGTGTTAAACTAAATAATTTCAACATTTATTTTCCATTTCTTTTAATATACCTATTGGGTTTGTTTGTGAATTTTGTTTCCCTGCTTCTATTGTTTTGTTATCATTATTTCTCTCGGCGTTTAACGGTGCCCTTCTTTCTAACTTTGGCTGCTCTTTCGTGAGTTTTGTTTTATATCTATCCTTCTTAGTGTTATGGTCCTTCTTTTGCCTTTTGACCCCTATTATATTTACTGTTTTTCTAGATTCTGGTACACTGTGGTTATTTATATTATTATCTCTATTATTGATAACGTTCTCTGGGTATCGTGCTTCCTTTGTCTTATTCTGTATGTATACTATTCTATCCTTATATTCCACCCTAGCTAATGCTGAGTTGTAATATATCCGGCGTTCATATAGAATATCTGTTCATCCGGGGATATTCTGCTTCTTGAGGTGATTCACAGTATATGTTCCGGGTAGTTGAATCCTCATCTAACATATTTTAAATTCTCAGCTTATGGAGTTGTTTGAAATTTCCATCTTTAAGTCTAAGCTTAATGTTAAGGAATTTTACCACTCTATAATTTTTTTCTATTTCAATTTCCAATCCAAGGTTCTTAAAGAAATTTTTAAAAAAACATTTTTTTGGTTCTTTCTATTTCTTCTTTGCTACATTTTGCATTGTGAACAATGCGTCGTTTCTATATAATTCCCCCAGCCTATGCTTGGTGACAGGGAAGGTTGATTCTCGACAAAACTGAAAGGAATGAATCTGTTGTTTCTACGAATGCGGATATAATATAAGAGTAAGAGGGTGGTGGAAAGTCTGTTGTTTGTTTCTTGTTGTTTGCCTTGACATGAATTGATTTTGCTTTTACTTAGAGACACACCTAGTAGTGTCGTGTTGTTATTGTTTGTACGGTAGCACCAGGGCGGCGTGTATGTCATAGTTTGCACTAGAAATAGTGTTTTTGCGCAGAGTATATATAGTTTTACCTCGGGGTTGGGAAGGGTAGTTTTAAGGTGCATCCCATGGCCATGCATGGTGGGGTGGGGGTGTATCCTGACGGTATACAAACATTTTGAATTAAAACGTTCAGCAGCTGCTATAGATTGTTTGCAGAGCAATTTAATACATTGATTGATGGAACAGAAGAAATTCCAGGAGGATTGACCAAAGAACGGACAGTGTCGTGCTTGAAGGATGTATCGACAGGAAATTCTGTCGACAATTTCTTCCTTCCTTTATTTCTTGAAGTTGCTGTCAGGCGGGATTGCAGAAGAAATGTAGAAATTTCTTGATGATAGTGACATTTTACCAATGGTACAAAGAGGTTGTTGGAGGAGATGCAGAGGTACCAAAGACCAATTATTGATAGACAAAATGCCAGATTGTAAACGGAGTACAAATTCTGGAATAACCTAAATTGATTACCACATGATTATGACATGATTCCACGTCCGTGATCATTGAGTGCTTATATATGTTTGGAATTGCAAGGTACGTAACGTTTTCCGAAAAGAACTATGGATAGTGGAAATCTGAATTGACATCGTACAGGCAAAGCTTGGGCATCTTCAGTACCAGGAGAGATTTTTCCAAGTAAATAACGTTTCTCTGTTGCTTTTTGTATGTTAGTGCTGAGGAAAATGAACCTGGAATATCAGTTAAAGTGAAGGTCTCAAACAGTCAACCACCTCCTCTTCATGGATTATTTGAAACTGAATGGCTTGGATGAGGCACAAGTGAGTTCTTTGGTAAACACAGTTCACTTTTTTAATACTGCTATTAAAATGAAATTCGGACACGAGAAGTGTGTAATAATAAAACTGAAAAGTGTCAAGCTACACGCTCTGACAGGGATAGAATTACCTAACAGAGAAGTGATTAAGCAAATTGTTAAGGAAGACTATAGATACCTTGTCATGCTAGAGTCAAACTAAATCATAGAAAAGAAAATGAAAGAACAGCTAAGGAAAGAATATTTTAGAAGGCTAAGGTTGGAGTTGCGCTCAGAATTGATTGGATGGTATAAAAGCCAAACAGTGAATACATGGGCGATAGCATAGCTTCGGTATGGAACTTGAATCATAAACTGGCAAATATAAGAATTGATGTGTATGGATACGAATACACGAAAACTGTTGGCAACGCACGGAGCATTGCATCCAAGAGTGACGCTGATAGGTTATACTTGCATACTTGTCCAGAAGAAAGGATTGGAGAAGTTTGATTAGTTATCGTGATTGTGTCGAAGCAACAGAAAACAGATTAGGTTGTATATAATAAAATGCCATGAAACCATTGCTAGAACATGTGAAGAAGTCCAGTATCATCAAAATTGATAACTGTGCTTAGAAAGAAAAATTCAAAGAGGAAAAGGACACAAAAAACGAAATGGTATGGAAAGAGAAATAATGTACTGCCATTTTGCATGACGAGGCAGATAGAGAAGGCTGGTGGTTATGAATGCGGAGGTGTGACCTGAACACAGAAACAAGAACAAGTATTAAGGACAAACTATGTGAAGTGCAAAAATGATAACACAACTGAGAGCGACAAATGCAGACCGTGTGGTGTGAGAGGTGAAGCAGTATAGCACGTTGTTAGTGGATGCCCGACATTGGCACAACGTAGTTACAAAAGATGACATAACAACGTTGCAGGAATGATCCATTGGGAGCTCTGTGGAAATTATGGCCAAGAAACATCAGAGAGGTAGTATGATCAAACCTTAGAAGGAGTTTCTGAGAATGATTGCAAACTCCTGTGGGATGCAATAATGCGGTGTAATCATCAGGTTAAATGTCGTAAATCTGACATTGGTTGGACACAGGTTGTGGAAAAATGGAGGAAGTGGACGTAATAACAATAGTGATTGGTGCGCTTATAATATCAGCACTCAACTACCAATGTGGCTCAAAAAGATTGGTACAAATGTAGAGAGAGAACACTTACAAAACTCATCATTGCTTGTAATAGCAAGAGCTCTTCAAGAGCTCTTGAAGCATTATCGGTAATTGTCATTTTAATCTGATAGCTGTGGGGTGTGGGACACTCAGTTAGATACACCAAGTACTTAAGTGGTACTTATTTAATCAAAAAGACGAAGAAAGTCACACAGAAATTGACCCAACAGAACTACATGATCTAAAATATCAAATCATGATTGAATGGCTGAAAATTAAGGAAACCAGTGCGAATGAACTTCGCATTTCTAACCAAAACCTGAAAGTAATTTGTGAAATCCGCCTTGCACTTAAGGATATAATTTCAACTAATGATGTTGATATTACACATTTCAACCACCTGTACTTTGCATCCGAGAAAATCTCAGCGATTCTATGTGGTGAAAAGATTAGAAAACGACAACATTCCCACAAAAGCCTACTTGGCAAGAGCGTATTCAATACCAGATTCAGCTAAATAGGTCTGACATAGAATGTTTAGAAACCCTTACGTTTGACAAAACTATCAAACCAACAAAAATCCGAAAATTAAAGAAAACATATAATATTAAAACTATACTTGACATCAATACCGCCATAGAAACTATCAATCAAAAGGGATGTGCTAAGGTATGAAAAGCGCATTAGATACTTCAAGGACAACAACATACTCAAAACTAGCACCAAACAATGTGCAGAAGCTACCTTTATCAAGGGAAAATTAACAGAAACATCCGATGTTAATCTTCACTAGCAGAATGTCATAAAGGAGTTAGAACCAGCGGAGAGCTCCAATACCTAAGGGTATTTGAAGGGGACGGAATCAAACATTCAGTGATGAGGAAAGAATCAGAAGTTGTAGCATCTGTCAGGCGGCTCCGTCCTGGGCAAGTCGTTTTCTCGGCAAGTCGCTTTCTTCAAGGAATGCGATTAAATTCTTTCTGACTATTCATTCTGACTTTGCTGGCGTGTGAGGTTAAAGAGATAGGCCTATAATTTTGGTATTTGCTATGCGTCCTCCTCTATCGACTGGGCATAATATTCCCTCCTTCAGTTTGCTTGGCATCGTGTCATTTGCAAGGAAAGTCTGGATGAGAATCTCTAGTCGTTTTGCCAGGGCAAGTTTGCACGGTTTGAGGAGGGTTGCTTGAAAACCATCGGATCCAGCAGCTGAGTTTGCGTCCACCTCACATATGGCTAGTATTACATCTTCCCTAATATCGATGTATCCATGGTAACTACCTCGCCGGTTATAGGTGAGGCGGCAAAGATATCTGTTGGCTCGTTCACTTATCTACGTTCAAACGGGGTAAAGACACTTTTGAACTGGTCATTCAATACTTCATTGGTCCTTATTGGATTGCCTGTGAGGAAGCCGTCCTTCTGGAAGAGGGTTCCTATTTTGCAAAGCACTGAGGCTGTTCCTTTGGTATAATGAAAGAAAGCCTTTGGTTTTGACTTGATGCTTTTTATAACACAGGCTTCTTTGTCTGAACTCTCTTCTTCACATAAAATTGTTGTAGGCTTTTTTCAATATCCATCAGTGTTGTTTTTAGGCGGGAGCTTTCACTACTTTTGGGATGTTGGTTGAAGTGATTTGCAATCTTCGTCCCTCGTCTCATGACGATCTACTTCTCCCTTACAATCTCGTTTTCTTTTTTGTTGGCCTTGAGCTCTGGGACATATTCGTAGTATATAGCTTGCATAACAGACACGATATACTCTAGTTTCATGCTGATATCAGGTGTGGAGAGACATTTCGGCCAGTCCTGTCTGAGGATCTAAGTTTGGATCGATATCTAGTCTGCTTTGTGAAAATTCAGACAGAAGAGAATTTGGGTGCTTCCTTTAGGCTGTATATCTGTATATACATTTGACCCATACATACACAGCTCTATTATGTTGTGATCCGAAACTAATGTCAGCGTCACGTTCACATGATGAACGATGTCAATATTATATATATATATGTATGTGTGTATATATATATATATATATATATAATATATATATATATATATATATACATATATATATATACATATACATATACATATATATATATTATATATATACATATATATATATATATATATATATATATATATATATATATATATATAATATATATATATATATGTGTGTGTGTGTGTCTAATGTAGGATAAAGGTTTTTTCGAAAAACATGTTATCAATGGCCAGTATATTAAAAAATACCTTTAAAGGTTAAATTATAAACAACTTATAAATAAGGGCAAACGAAAACATCTCTAATGCCAAATATTCCGAAAATTGGACATAATGTCCATTTACCATATAATCTTTTTAGGTCGACAGAAATCTCTAAAAAATTCCATTATTACCATATCGGACCGATTTCAGGGTTAGTTCAAAAAGAACCCTCCCTTCGTCAGTGATACATATGGCAAAGAAGTAAATGCGATACTTACTCATGGAAGAAGCAAACACTAAGTCATGAGCACAACTAAGTACCCCAAAAAATCCAAAATAGAAATAATCGGTCCGATATGGTAATAATGGAATTTTTTAGAGATTTCTGTCGACCTTTTTCGAGTAGCGTGCGTACTGGGAAAAAGATTATATGGTAAATGGACAATATGTCCAATTTTCGGCATATTTCGCATTAGAAATTTTTTCGTTTGCCCTTATTTATAAGTTGTATATATATATATATACTAGCAGAGTTACCCGGCGTTGCCCGTGTTACATACAATTGAAGAATTAGACTTTTCTATTATATTTTCTGTAATGAACTGGAATACCTATGTTTCGAATTTCATCAAAATTGCAGATGAGGGTTATTTCCCTCTTTACATACCCTAAAACATTGTAATCATGCCACAAGTATCCCATACTACTGATTTTTATGCGCATATTCCAAAATTCCAGTCTTATTGAACCTGTTAAAGGATTTTGCTCCTGAAAAATGGAGGTCATGGAGCTCTAAAATGTGAGAGTTAAGGCCCCTATTGGGGGTGGGTGTCTTAATGTCACCCAGAGAAGTTGAATTGTTGAGAATCTTTTTAACTTGGGTCTTTTATCTATTGTTTGAATTTCTTTGAAATAGAAAATATATGTTCACTGGGTTTGTAAAGGAGAGCAAGGCTACAGGAAACGAAAAGACGAATGATCACAATAAGCAGTCAACTACCCTAGCCTAGTCATTGCTACTCCCAATGTAGTATTCCTCACCATCCAGGTGACAGGCATAGCCATAAGATGCATTACGAATTTATAGCAATTGGGAGGGCGCGACCCAACTGAAATAAACATTAACAAATGTGTGACGTGAGGGCTAAGGAGAAATGAAAGCTGGAGTTTGCAAATTACCACTATTTACAATTTATAAATGTCTTTGAATAACCAGTCACTCAACTGGGAAGGCCTTGAAATCAATGTTACCATCTGGGGACTATGTGTGACCCAGTGAAAATAAAAAGAGTGAAAGGAGGTCTGCAATCAAATAACTTTAGTGAACACTTTGCAACTGAATCGATGGAAGCAAAGATGCCTCTCATTTACTTGACAATTTATGCACCACATTGCAGAAATCACAATGTAATTGTATCTCAAAGCAAACTGTTACACTGTTGTACCATTGAATTACAAATAATGCTCATCTTTTATGCTCGGGTGACCGTACAGCTTCTAAGAGTACAACTGTATTCGTCTTTGCTAAGATAAAATGACAAAATTGTGGGTGTTACGTCACTATAAAGAGATCTTTCTAACTTGTAAGAAGATGAAATTTTATAAATATTACTTCATTTGTATTTGATATCTATGGTTAAAATTTCATCAACAGCAAAAATATATGAATTGTCATGGGGGTTATGGCCCTTATGCATAGAATATAATTTCCAAATTTCGCAAAGATTCATTCAGCACTTTTGACCTAGTTTTGGACCATAAAAGAAATTACTAAAATTTGGGGGTTAAGGCCCCCATGAGGGTATCTTAGAATCCTCTTGTTAAGTGGAAACTTTGAGAATGCTTCTTGATGTGTGCCAATTACCCATGCCTGAAATTTCATCAACATCGAAAATTTATGAATTTTCATGGGGGCGGGGTTCTGCCCCCTTTAAGCCATCTGAATTCAAACCAAACATATTGCATTATACCCGCCCTTATGCATTGAATCTAAGTTTCAAATATCACAAGGATCCATTCAGTAATTTTGGTCCATGAAATTGTATGGAACAAACAGTATTACCCTTCTCCCTAGGCTTGGATTTTGCGTTCCAAATTTCATTATGATCGGTGCAGCAGTTTTCGAATGAATAAGTAACACACGAATACATAAAGACATTGACTTTGATATAATAGATACGAATGTGCACATATACATTCATATATATATATACATGTGTGTGTGCGTGTGTGTGTGTGTATAGGTAAACAAAAATATGAGACAGAGCCTAGTGCTTTTTATGTTGATAAGTCTGGTACTTATTCTATTAGTTTCTTCTTGTGAAACCAGTAAGTTATGGGGATGTAAATAAACGAACAGCAGTTATGAAGCAGTGATGAGGACGAAACACAGAAACAAAGTCACATACACTTACATATATACATACATATATATATGATTGATTTCTTTACGTTTCTGTCAACGAAATCCATATATTCTCTTTTACTCTTTTCTCTTTTACTTGTTTCAGTCATTTGACTGCGGCCATGCTGGAGCACCGCCTTTAATCGAGCAACTCGACCCCGGGACTTATTCTTTGTAAGCCCAGTACTTATTCTATCGGTCTCTTTTTTGCCGAACCGCTAAGTGACGGGGACGTAAACACACCAGCATCGGTTGTCAAGCAATGCTAGGGGAACAAACACAGACACACAAACAAACACATATATATATATACATATATACGACAGGCTTCTTTCAGTTTCCGTCTACCAAATCCACTCACAAGGCATTGGTCGGCCCGGGGCTATAGCAGAAGACACTTGCCCAAGATGCCACGCAGTGGGACTGAACCCGGAACCATGTGGTTGGTTAGCAAGCTACATACCACACAGCCACTCCTGCGCCTATATATATATATATTATATATATGTATACACAGACACACACATAAATAAATTAATAGATACAAATGAGTGGGCAAACAAAAGTATGAGATACTGCCTAGTGGTTTTTTTTTTATTTTGATAAGCCTGGTACTTATTCTATCAGTTTCTTTTTGTGAAACGAGTAAGTTATGGGGATGTAAATAAACGAACAGCAGTCGTGAAGCAGTGATGAGAGAGAAATACAAAGACACACATACAGACTTACATATATGCATACATATATATACGATTGATTTCTTTCAATTTCTGTCTATAAAATCCACTGACAAGGCTTTGGTTGGTTTGAGGCTATAGCAGAAGACACATGCCAAGTTACCATACAGTGGGACTGAACCCAGGACCATGTGTTTTGGAACCATGTTTGTTACCACACAGCCACACTTGCACCTATGTATGTGTGTGACTATA
>NW_021833729.1:15000-70000 GCF_006345805.1 Octopus sinensis
CTATTATAGATCTAAAAGTAAATATAACACCTTCAAAAGTAATTACGCTATGAATACTAGTAAAAATATTTGGTTAATAATCCCTTACGGGAGACAAATTAAATCTAATCTCCCACTGCTGTTTCGTCAAGCTATTGCTAGGAATTTTCCAAACAATTCTAGATATTACTCTATAATTAATTCACATAAGGTTAGGATAGGTTTTTCAAACACAAAATATCTCTTGCAAATTATATCTTCTCATAATAACAAACTGTTAAATATTAATACATTTACTAATACTAACATTAATTTAGCTAATACCATCCAACCCTCTAGAAATATTAATAACAAGGTTATTGTATCTGAAGTCAATTCCAATAGAATTAAGTTTATGTCAAGTAACTCTAAGGTTAAAAATTCTATATACCAGTGTATAATCAGTACTCGTAATAAAGTACGATTTTACATTGGAAGCATATCGTTAGAGTTATCTAAAAGAATTTCTATCCATTACTCAACATTTAGGGATAGAAATAAACGGAATAGTACCGGTCTCAGCAAACTGATTTGGGATTTAAAAGATCACAATGAACAATTTCATTTAGAATGGTTGATACTCTCAATTTCGATACCATATGACAAAGGCGAGAAATTCTGTCTTCTCTGCAATTCTGAGCTTCTAAAAATACTCTAGTAAACACGGTTATAGAGCGAGCATACAGATGTAAGCATTGGCAAAAACATACATTTAGTGCATATAAGTAGTCTCTATCATTATATATAATTTAAACTTTAATTTCCATTATATTTAACATTCACTATTAATATCCCTACTCTTTCTGTTAGCTACTTATGACGTTATATCATAAAACGTTTTTGTAAACAATATTAATAGCGTTCTGTCTATCGCTATACAAATCCATAATTTTTTTGCTAAAATGGCTTATTGACGAGTTTCGTTTTTTTCACTTTCCCGAAGAGAAGATTGCATTGTTTATACCATTTATTCTTTTGAATAGTATCAGTGGAATTTTCGAAACATGTGTCGAAAGTAAAAATATTTGTTTACACCTGCGTTAACTCCATTTTTTATTCATATTATTCAAATATTCAACGTAAACACGAAGTTTCTACCTTTATAAACAAGGAGTTACAACACCTTTACTTGTGAGATTTTTGCTGCCCTGGTAACTATTTATTTATTTTTCCGTGTTAATTGTTAACAAGGTAAAAATACACTCATCTATTTATATATATATATATATATATATATATATATATATATATATATATATATATATATATATACATATTATAACTCGCTCTGAGATTTATCATTGTTTGATTACACTTTTTCAATATCAGTGTCAATCGATACTGGAAGAAGTATATGTATTTGTGAAGGGAACCTACTTCTCATCGACAACTATGATTGTCACACGCCGATGACGGGTCAATACCCTGAAACTTGAGTCCTTGTGTATCATAAGTTGAAGACGGGAAGGATGGCTTCCCTTTGCAAATACTGATAGGGCACAGAAAGTGTGTCTATAGCCAGCTGGAGGAGGTGTCCTCCTGGGGCTACAAACTACAGTAGCATCCACCCTTAGGGGTTAGCCATATTAAAATGGCAAATATACGTCACGATGTGTTGCTGCTACTGTTTATAACTCGCTCTGAGATTTATCATTATATATATATATATATATATATATATATATATTTGGTTGTTGTTAAAACAGCAAAAGATTGTCTTTGACGCAAAGTTGTTTGAACTAATATTATTTGAGATATATAGAAATATGTTTCGACAGTTGTAGATTCTACTTAATTAATTTGCTCGTTATAATTTTGTTGCATTTGAATTGTAATTTGCTATGTAGTTGAAACATTAACGCTCACGCTCACAATACATAGGCATTTGAATTTTTTTTTTTCAATCTAGCCGCCCTTTCACATGAAATTTCGTCTATCTTTAAACCTTTAGCTCCGATGAGGCTTATATATGAATTGAATTGTTTGTATATAAAAAAAATGTATATTGGTCGAAACAAATTATTTTTTGTTTTTTATGATTTTAATGTCATGTTATTTTATATTCATAGTATATTATTTTATATTATAATGTAAATACATGGTTAGATTACCAGTTGTACCTCTCTAGTTAATTTATTGATTGTAAAATACTTAATACACATATCTATGTGGAATTCAACTGACGTACAAGTGAATTGAATGTTGTGTGGGTGTCGGTGTGAGTGGGTTCGCCTTGTGTGTGTATTCATGAAAATAGAACCATTAGTATGAGGTAACTCCATAATAGGATGTCATTCGTATAAACATAGATATATAGATTTGAGAATCAAAGAAAATCTATTTATTCATGCTCCATAAATTATAAACATGATATGACCGATAGCTTATACAATTGCAGTTTTGGGGTGTGTTTTTTTTGCTAACGTCATTGTTAATTATTAATTTGCTTGACCACAATATCCTATTCTGGTGAATAATTTTAACAATAATGCAATTCTCAGAATTCGAAGTGTAAGGTATACGACGGGTTAAAGTGACCTCTTTTGTGTTTTATTTGTTAGAAAATCTTGAGTCATCGGCTTATTCGTACCATACATATATGTACTTTCATACAGGGGTTGCTGTGTTGTACGTATCTTCCTTACTAACCACATGGTTTCAGGTTCAGCCCCACTGCGTTACACCTTGGGAAAGTGTCTTCTAAAAAATGCCTGTGAGCTTACATCGCTGCAACTTAGCAGTTCGGCGAAACAGACCGATAGGATAAGTACTAGGCTTACAAGAATAAGTTCTGGGGTCGATTTATCCGACGAAAGGCGGTGCTCCAGCAAGGCCACAGTCAAATGACTGAAACAGGAAAGAGAATAAAAGAATATGTATATGAAATAAAACTTTTATGGAACAGTGAATCTCGTAGAAAGTTTTTTAATCCAATATTTAAATAGTATTATTTATAGCTCTACGTTATTCGAGATCCACTTCTTCAGAAACATAATTCTTCCCCACCCACATAGATTGTATATGTGATTTGGACCACCAAGAGCTGCAGTTAAATTCTGATCTTTATTTATCTAACAGATAGATAGATAGATAGATAGATAGATAGATAGATAGATAGATAGATAGATAGATAGATAGATAGATAGATAGATAGATAGATAGATAGATAGATATCTTTATTAGCCACGCAAGGCCGAACACAGAGGGGATAATACAATGTAGAACTTTTCTTTTCTAAAGAAGGAAAGAAAAGAAGAAAGAAAGAAAGGAAGGAAGAATAAACGAATGAATGAATGGAAGAAAAGGAGAAAGAAAAAAAGGAAGGAAGGAAGAAGGACAGAAAAGACGGAAAGAAAAATGAAAGAAAGAAAGAAAAAAGAAAGAAAATCAATCAAAAGGGATCGAAAGCGTTTTGAACGTGTAAAAAGCAAAATAAGGTGGGGTAAAAATGTAAGACAGATTAGGTTTATCCGTGGAAAGAAAAGCCTTCGGTAACCTCAATCAGGGAAAGTAACACATGAGAACATAGCTCTCTCTCTCTCTCTTTAGGATTTATAGGATCATGATTAAAGTGGTTTCGTCATTCCCGCGTACCATCTTTGCTACATTCACCCACCTTTTTTGAGACAAAAGTTCCCTCTCTATTCTCATCTTCCTTTTCAAGTGGTACTTGAAAAAGTTGATGAGCGATAGGCCAGAGAGGAAAGTGTTTGACTCTAAACCTTCTGCACGTGAGCCTGGCTAGGCTTTAAAAGGGCGCATGTCTTATTTATTTTCTGGGAGTTTTAGAACGATCGACAGTTAGTTCTCTCTTCTTTCTCCAACCCCTGGTACTTATTCGCCTTCTTTCATAGTTTTTCATGCCTTTTAGTTCGGAGGAAAAAAAAACAAAGTCTTTTTTAATATTTTTTCTGGCACGTTTAACGTTTCCTCTACAAACTACAAACAAGCTCCCCCGCTACCTTCCTTTTTTTTCTTTCTCATACAAAAACTAATGTTTAATACACTTGCTTTCTCTGTCTCTCCCTGTCCGATGTATGTATGTATGTATGTATATATCTACCTACCTATTTATCTATCTTTACAAACACGCATGTAAACACACAAATACACACAAATACACAAAGATGCGCGCGCGCACACACACACACACACACACACACATGTTGCAGGAGAATGCTATCGTTTATTTTTCCTTTGCAATGCTTAACTGTATTTATGTATAAATGTGCTACTGTGCGTTCCTATGTTGTCTGCTTAGCCACATACGAGAAAATATCCGAAATCCCTTTACAGGACCTTAAAGACTTGTGACAAGTATGGAAGACGATATCCTCAAATCACGAACTCGTTAAAGCCCGTAGGACCGACCGGCCGTCCAAATCAGGCAATTTAACTGAGTGCTTGCTACAAATTGAACATTTTCGCACGATGACAAGATTAGTATACAGGTAGAGTGAAAATGGAGAGTGGAGGAATGGTTAGCACACTGGGAAAAATGCTTCGCAGCATTTCGTCTGTTTTTACATTCTATGTTCAAATCCATTCGAGGTCGACTACTTTTTGGGGTTGATGAAATAAGAAGCAGTTGAGCACTGGGTTTAAAGTAATCGAAAAGAGTAGAGTAAAGGGCGATACAATACAATAAAAACGATGTTACATAAAATTGTGTAAACAATAAAATATCAAATACAGAGAAACAAAATATTTAAATTTTTTATAATTCCTCAAACGCAAGTAGAACTCGGAGAGCTACATGTGGAAATACCATAAAACTGTAATCATTCTAACCAATGGGGCAACCCCACCTCCCTATCTACCTTTTTCAGTTACAGGCATCCTCAAAGCAAGCTTGTTTAATGGACCATCAGTACAAACTCCTTAGCCAACACCAATTCCAACTTTTTGAGAGCAGCCTTTAGCAGAGTTTGGGCCGAAGATTGGCCCACCTCATTTACGTCCTTTCTCGGCAGTTCAACCGCTCTTCATCTCACCAAACTGAGGTGTTTTCGTTTTTGCTGTCAGTTGGTCTGGACATCTATCAAGAGGTCGGCGACAAAATTTGGTGTATAAAATTAAAGCCCGTAGGACCAAACGTCCAAATCAGGCAATTTAACCCCCCATCTGCGTACTTCCAGCCATTGCTTCCCATATTTTATCAGCTATTATTACCTTTACGCAACACTCTGCCTTCCCCCTCCATGAAGTGCGGCAGGTTGTCGAAGGGAACAGTGTAATCTATTCTGTAATCCGGTCCGTTATGTGTCCCCAAAATCGAGCTGAAAAACCGTACACATCTACTTGAGATCGTATAACATGTATTTGACATGAAGTACCAAAAATCGAATTGTGTCTTTGTGGCCACGTTGCGTGTCCGTTACTCGACCCCATTGAACAGCTTCCTTTCATTTGTGCCCCAGAGCACATCCCTTAGCCGTGACGATGCAGCCTCCGTGCTTCACGTTAAAGAATTGGTCAAGGGCATCTCATTAGAAGCACACCATTTCTAAGTTTCTTATCAGATTCACTCTGCTCTATTTTTTCTATATATTGTTACACGTCACCAATTGTTGTAGTATCGTCGCTATTGATATATGATAGTTGTTTACACGATAACCGCGTAGTAACAATAAAATATATAACGAAGCTGGGTAACAACAACGTAACGATCCAAGAAACTCTCCATGAACTATACACGAAACAACAACCGATACCTTACGACTTGATTAACCAAACGATACCTTTTAATGGAAGCACTCCGTCGGTTACGACGATGAGGGTTCCGGTTGATCCGATCAACGGAACAAGAGTGACAAGGCCGGCCCTTTGAAATACAGGTACAACAGAAACAGGAGGAAAAGAGTGAGAGAAAGTTGTGGTGAAAGAGTACAGCAGGGATCGCCTCGTGGAGCTTTTAGGTGTTTTCGCTCAATAAACACTCACAACGCCCGGTCTGGGAATCGAAACCGCGATCCTATAACCGCGAGTCCGCTGCCCTAACCACTGGGCCATTGCGCCTCCATAAACGATAGCTTACGACTTGATTAACGCCCACTCTCTGTCTCTCACTCAGACCGCTGCTATTTATAGTCATTCAGTCAAGTCTATTCTCGCAGGGAGTGTCGTGACTCTCGCCACAACATCTCTCGTTATGAGATTTCGACTTTCATAGGAAACGAAATTTATTTTACTATTTTTTCTTTCTTTCTTTCTTTCTTTCTTTCTTTCTCTCTCTCTCTCTTTCTTTCCTTCTTTCTTTCTTCCTTCCTTTCTTTTTTTTTACAATAATAATAATAATAATAATAATAATAATAATAATAATGAAATTATTGTATACAGTGTTCAGGTGCCCCACAACTTGTCAGAAAGTGCATATAAAGCATATGCAGTAATGTAAAAATGTCTGGAAAACGAACAATGTATGAGTCAGATACATGCTTGTGTGTGTATGGAGGGGAGAAAATCAGGTGTAGTGTTGGCGAATCTCAGAAAGCATGGAAGTTTTGAAGGATGCAGTGCTCTCCCTTCTTTGAAATTTTGCTTCCCTAAGTTCAGTGCCTTTTCGCTTGGGAATTATATATGAATGTTGAGTCTGTTTACGCTTTCTGTTTCTGCTCCTTTTAGGCCCAATTTATTTTGATGCTGGCACATTGGACATATGATAAAACACTTCCACTGGAATTTCCTTCACTTCTTCTGCATGTCTGATTTTTAATTGATTTAGGTGTCGTTTACCTTTTATTAAATACACCATGTTTCCATTCTTTTAGTCTTGCCATCCTGCCAACTTTCTTTACCATTCTTGTATACTTTGAAAGGGGCTTACACTATGAAATTCCTGTAATATCTGTTTCTGTAGTGCGGGTGGTACTACCACTTTTCGTGCGTAAATTAATACATTGTCGAAGAATGAAAAATGGTTCGCATTCGTGTTTCCCTTTTGTTTAGTTTTCAAGGTTTCTTTCATTTTTAAGACGTATTTGCCCTCTGCTGTTTTACTTTTCATATCTTGTACAGTCACTGGCAACTCCTGAATGACATTACGCATAACGTTTTTAACTTCCTATTCTGATTTAATGCGGCTATCACCATATCTTCTAGCGGTTCCGCATTCTCCGGAATTCGCCCAGATAAACAATCCGCATGGCTAATTTTTTTAGAAGGAATGTATTCCATCTTAAAGTTGTAATTTAACAATATTGTACCCCTACATATTAATCTGTTAGCTGTATGAGTAGCAATACCTGTCTTCGATCCGAAAATTGATAGTAAGGATCGGTGGTCCGTCTAGAGCCGAAAACGTCTACCGTGGAGAAGTCTACGAAATTTCTTCACGGCAAAAATGATCGCTAGAGTTTTATTCTCTTTCTGACTGTAGTTTTTTTTCTGCTGCAATCAGAGCACGTGAGGCAAGAACTACCACCTTCATATTACCGACTTTATACTTGCGTAAAAAAACTGATCCTACACCGTATTCAGAAGCGGCAGAAGCTACAACAAACGCCGCTGCAGGATCGAAATGAGCCAGCAACAAAAAATCCTGAAACGCCATTTGACACTTATTTGACCAATTCCATTTGACGTCGTTCTTTAGAAAATTATAAAGTGGAGCACTCAATTCAAACATGTTTGGTATGTAATTTGGTAGGCCAAGAAAAGCTTGTAATGTCCCTATGTTAGTTGGAGGAAGCTTATTTTTTAATTGCGTCTACCTTCGACGGGTCAGGTCGTCCTCCATTTTTATCTATAATTTGTCCTGAATTGCAAATTGAAAGTCCACCAACATCGTATCCAGAACCTGCTGAAATATTGCAGGTGCAACTTTCAGACCAAATGGCAACCACCGAATAAAATCACCACAGCCACCACCGCCACCGCCAACAACGCCACCGCCACCACCATATCCCTCACCACCACCATAGCCACCGCCATCACCTCCGCCACCACCATTATAGCCACCGACCACACCTCCACAACCACCATAGCCACATTCACCACCGCCACCCTCACCACAGCCATTACCGCCACCGCCGACAACGCCACCGCCCCAACCACATCCACCACATCCACCACCACCACCATAGCCACCGCCATCACCTCCGCCACCACCATTATAGCCACCGACCACACCTCCACAACAACCATAGCCACATTAACAACCGCCACCCTCACCACAGCCATTACCGCCACCGCCGACAAAGCCACCGCCCCAACCACATCCACCACATCCACCACATCCACCACCACCACAATAGCCACCGTCAACACCGCCACCATCACCACAGCAACCACGGCCACCGCCAACAACGCCACCGCGACCACCACATCCACCACCACCACCAGAGCCAACACCCCACCTCCACCACCACCATAGCCACCGTCACCACCGCCACCATCACCGCAGCCACCACCGCCACCGCCAACAACGCCACTACCACATCCACCACCACAACAATAACCACCGCCCCAACCTCCACCACCATCTTGGCCACCGTCACCACCGCCACTATCACCACAGCCACCACCGCCACCGCCAACAACGCCACCGCCATCGACACCTCCACCACCACAACCATAGCCAACGCCCCCACCACCACAACCACCACAGCCACCACCGCCACCGCCAGCACCACGTCAACTTCACTACCATAGCCACCGCCCCCAACTCCACCATCACCACAGCCTCCACCGCCACCGCCAAAAACCCCACCGCCACCACCACATCTCTCAACACCACCATAGCCACCGCCAACACCTCCACAAACCACAACTATAGCCACCGACCCTCCTCCCCCACCACCATAGCCACATTCACCACTGCCACCCTCACCACAGCCATTACCGCCACCGCCGACAACGCCACCGCCCCAACCATATCCACCACATCCACCACCACCACCACCACAGCCGTCTCCCCCACCTCCACCACCACCATAGCCACCGTCACCACCACCACCATCACAACAGCCACCACAGCCACCGCCAACAACGCCAACGCCCCCACCTCCACCAACACCATAGCCAACGTCACCAACGCCACCATCACCGCAGCCACCACCGCCACCGCCAACAACAATAACCACCGCCCAACCTCCACCACCATCTTGGCCACCGTCACCACCGCCACTATCACCACCGCCACCGTCAACAACGCCACCGCCATCGACACATCCACCACCACCATATTCACCGTCACCACCGCCACCATCACCGCAGCCACCACACCCACCGCCAACAACGCCACCCTCACCACCACATTCACCACCACCACCACCATAGCCACCGCCCCCTACTTCACCACCACCATAGCCATCGCCCCCACCTCCACCGCCACCATTGGCACCGTCATCCCCGACACCGTCACGACATCGCCACCTCCACCGCCAACAACGCCACCGCCACCACCACCTCCACCACAACCACCATAGCCACCACCCCCACCTCCACCACCACCATAGCCACCGTCACCACCACCACCATCACCACAGCCACCACCGCCACCGCCAACAACGCCTCCGCCACCACCACATCCACCACCACCACCATAGCCACCGCCCCCACCTCCACCACCACCAGAGCCACCATCACCATTGGTGGTGGCGGTGGTGGCTGTGGTGATGGTGGCGGTGGTAACGGTGGCTATGTTGAAGGTGGCGGTGGTGGCGCCAACAACGCCACCGCCACTACCACATACACCACCAACACCATAGCCAGCGCACCCACCTCCACCACCACCATAGCCACCGCCACCAACACCACAGCCACCACCGCCACCGCCAACAACGCCACCGCCACAACCACATCCACCACTATCACCATAGCCACGGCCCCCACCTCCACCACTACAATAGCCACCGTCACCACCGCCACCATCATCACAGCCACAACCGCCACCGCCAACAACGCCACCGCCACCACCACCGCCACCACCACCACCATAGCCACCAACCCCACCCACCACCATAGCAACCGCCCCCACCTCCACCACCACCACAGCCACCACCGCCACCGCCAACAACGCCACCGCCGCCACCACATCCACCAACACCACCATAGTCACCGCCCCCACCTCCACCACCACCATAGCCACCGCCCCCACCTCCACCATCACCACAGCCACCACCGCCACCACCAACAACGCCACCGCCACCACCACATGCACCACCACCAACAACGCCACCGCCACCCCCACATCCACCACCACCACCATAGCCACCGCCCCCACCTCCACCACCACCATAGCCACCGTCACCACCGCCACCATCATCACAGCCACCACCGCCACCGCCAACAACGCCACCGCCACCACCTCATCTACCACCACCACCACCATAGCCACCGCCCCCACTTCCAACACCACCATAGCCACCGTCACCACCACCACCATCACCACCGCCACCACCGCCAACGCCAACAACGCGACCGCCCCCACCTCATCTACCACCACCACCATAGCCACCGCCCCCACCTCCACCACCACCATAGCCACCATCACCACCGCAATCATCACCACAGCCTCCACCGCCACCGCCAACAACGCCACCGCCACGACCACATCCACCACCACCATAGCCACCGCCCCCACCTCCACCACCACCATAGCCACCGCCCCCACCTCCACCACCACCATAGCCACCATCACCACCGCAATCATCACCACAGCCTCCACCGCCACCGCCAACAACGCCACCGCCTCGACCACATCCACCACCACCACCATAGCTACCGCCCTCAACTCCACCACCACCACCACATCCACCACCACCACATCCACCACCACCACATCCACCACCACCACCATAGCTACCGCCCTCAACTCCACCACCACCATAGCCAACGTCACCACCGCCACCATCATCACAGCCACCACCGCCACCGCCAACAACGCGACCGCCCCCACCACATCTACCACCACCACCATAGCCACCGCCCCCACCTCCACCACTACAATAGCCACCGTCACCACCGCCATCATCACCACAGCCACCACCGCCACCGCCAACAACACCACCCTTCACCATCACCACCCCACCACCACCACCACCACCACCGCCACCCGCCACAACGCCACCGCCACGACCACATCCACCACCACCATAGCCACCGCCCCCACCTCCACCACCACCACCATAGCCACCGTCACCACCGCCACCATCACCACAGCTACCTACCACCCGCCACCGCCAAAAACGCCACCGCCGCCACCATTTCCTCCAACACCACCATAGCCACCGCAACCACCTCCACCACCACCATATCCACCGCTCCTCCAACTCCACCACCACCATAGCCACCGCCCCCACCTCCACCAGCATCATAGACACAGTCACCACCGCCACCATCACCACAGCCACCACCGCCACCGCCAACAACACCACCTTCACCATCACCACAGCCACCACCGCCACCGCCAACAACGCCCCCGCCACCACCACATCCACCACCACCACCATAGCTACCGCCCTCACCTCCACCACCACCATAGCCAACGTCCACCCGCCACCATCATCACAGCCACCACACCACCACCGCCACAACGCGACCGCCCCACCACATCTACCACCACCACCATAGCCACCGCCCCCACCTCCACCACCACCACCATAGCCACCGCCCCCACCTCCACCACTACAATAGCCACCGTCACCACCGCCATCATCACCACAGCCACCACCGCCACCGCCAACAACGCCACCGCCACCACCACATCCACCACCACCACCAGAGCAACCGGCCCCGCCCCACCACCACCATAGCCACCGTCACCACAGCCACCATCACCACAGCCACCACCGCCACCGCCAACAACGCCACCGCCACCGCCAACAACACCACCATAGCTACCGCCCTCACCTCCACCACCACCATAGCCAACGTCACCACCGCCACCATCATCACAGCCACCACCGCCACCGCCAACAACGCGACCGCACCCACCACATCTACCACCACCACCATAGCCACCGCCCCCACCTCCACCAGCACCATAGCCACCGTCACCACCGCCACCATCACCACAGCTACCACCGCCACCGCCAAAAACGCCACCTCCGCCACCATTTCCTCCAACACCACCATAGCCACCGCAACCACCTCCACCACCACCATATCCACCGCCCCAACCTCCACCACCACCATAGCCCCGCCCCCACCTCCACCAGCATCATAGACACAGTCACCACCGCCACCATCACCACACACCAGCCACCACCGCCCACCGCCAACACACCACCTTCACACCCATCACCACAGCCACCACCGCCACCGCCACCGCCAACAACCGCCACCGCCACCACCACATCCACCACCACCACCATAGCTACCGCCTCACCTCCACCACCTTCCCATCACACCACAGCCACACCACCGCCACCCCCGCCAACAACGCGACCGCCCCCACCACTCTACCACCACCAACCATAGCCACCCACCACCGCCCACACCTCCCACTACAATAGCCACCGTCCCACCGTGCATCATCACCACAGCCACCACCGCCACCGCCCACAACACCACCTTCACCATCACCACAGCCACCACCGCCACCGCCAACAACGCCACACCCCACCACCACATCCACCACCACCACCATAGCTACCGCCCTCCCCCTCCACCACCACCAAAGAGCCACGTCACCACCGCCACCGGCCACATCCCCCGCACCCCGCCACCCTACTCCAGCCACCACCGCCACCGCCAACAAACGCGACACCGCCCCCACCACATCTACCACCACCACCATAGCCACCGCCCCCACCTCCACCACTACAATAGCCACCGTCACCACCGCCATCATCACCACTCCACCACCCCACCGCAACCACCTCCAACACCACCATATCCACCGCCCCAACCTCCACCACCACCATAGCCGCCGCCCCACCCACCCTCCACCAGCATCATAGACACAGTCACCCACCGCCACCATCACCACAGCCACCACCGCCACCGCCACAACGCCCCCCCGCCACCACCACATCCACCACCACCACCATAGCTACCGCCCTCACCTCCACCACCACCACCACATCCACCACCCACCACATCCACCACCACCACCATAGCTACCGCCCTCAACACCACCACCACCATAGCCACGTCACCACCACCGCCACCATCATCACACCATCCACCACCGCCACACGCCAACAACGCGACCGCCCCCCACCCCATCTACCACCAACCACCATAGCCACCGCCCCCCACCTCCACCACTACAATAGCCACCGTCACCACCGCCATCATCACCACAGCCACCACCGCCACCGCCAACAACGCCACCGCCACGACCACATCCACCACCACCACCATAGCCACCGCCCCCACCTCCACCAGCACCATAGCCACCGTCACCACCGCCACCATCACCACAGCTACCACCGCCACCGCCAAAAACGCCACCTCCGCCACCATTTCCTCCAACACCACCATAGCCACCGCAACCACCTCCACCACCACCATATCCACCGCCCCAACCTCCACCACCATCATAGCCACCGCCCCCACCTCCACCAGCATCATAGACACAGTCACCACCGCCACCATCACCACAGCCACCACCGCCACCGCCAACAACACCACCTTCACCATCAAACCACGCCACCACCGCCACACCGCCACAACGCCACCGCCCCCACCACATCTACCACCACCACCATAGCCACCGCCCCCACCTCCACCACTACAATAGCCACCGTCACCACAGCCACCATCACCACAGCCACCACCGCCACCGCCAACAACGCCACCGCCCCCACCACATCCACCACCACCACCATAGCCACCGCCCCCACCTCCACCACCACAATAGCCACCGTCACCACCGCCATCATCACCACAGCCACCACCGCCACCGCCAACAACGCCACCGCCGCCACCACATCCACCAACACCACCATAGCCACCGCCCCCACCTCCACCACCACCATAGCCACCGTCACCACTGCCACCATCACCACAGCCACCACCGCCACCGCCAACAACGCGACCGCCCCCGCCACATCTACCACCACACCATAGCCACCACCCCCGCCTCCACCACCACAATAGCCACCGTCACCACCGCCAAGCCATCACCGCCACCCAACGCCCCATCAACCACCCAACCACCGCCAACCACACCAAAATCACTCCACACCACCACAGCCACCACCGCCCCCGCCACACGCCACCGCCACCACCACATCCACCACCATACCTATCACCGGCCCCACCCCCAACACCACATAGCCACCGTCACCACCGCCATCGCCCAACAACGCCACCGCTACCACCACATCCACCACCCACCACCATATCACCGGCCCCACCTCCCACCACCACCACACCCCCGTCACCACCGCCATCATCACCACAGCCACCACCCGCAACCGCCAACAACGCCACCCAGCCACCACACATCCACCACCACCACCATAGCCACCACCTCCACCCCCACCACACCATAGCCACCCTCAACCCGCCACCATCACCACAAGCCACCACCGCCACCTCCAACAACGCCACCGCCACCACCACCCACCACCACCACCATAGCCACCACCTCCCCCCCACCACCACCATATCCACCGTCACCACCGCCATCATCACCACAGCCACCATCGCCGCCGCCAACAACGCCACCGCCACCACCACATCCACCACCACCACCACCATAGCCACCCCCTCCACCCCACCACCACCATAGCCACCGTCACCACCCCACCACCACCACAGCCCCACCGCCACCCAGCCAACACCTCCACAGCCACACCCACCACCCACCACCATCCACCACCACCATTGCCACCGTTCCCACCTCCACCATCACCACATCCACCACCTCCCGACCACCATAGCCACCAGCCACCCCTCCACCCCCACCACCACCACCTATCCACGTCACCACCACCACCGCCACCACCACCACACCACTACCGCCACCGCCACAACTCCACCGCAACTATACCACATCCACCACCACCACCATAGCCACCACCTTCACCTCCACCGTCACCACCGCCACCATCTCCACAGCCACCACCTCCACCGCCAACAACACCACCGCCGCCACCACATCCACCACCACCATAGCCACCGTCACCACCCCCACCATCTCTACAGCCACCACCGCCACCGCCAACAACGCCTCCGCCACCACCACATCCACCACCACCATCATATCCACCGTCACCACCCCCACCTTCACCATAGCCACCGTTACCACCGCCACCACCACCACAGCCACCACCGCCACCGCCAACAACGCCACCGCCACCACCACATCCACCACCACCATTGCCACCGTTCCCACCTCCACCATCACCACTGCTTTAATTACCGCACCCACCACCGCCACCGCCCCAACCGTCACCCCCCTCCGCTTCTCTTTATGAAGGAGGGAAGAAGGGGAGGAGCCAGACAGGTGCAGGTTTGAGCAATGGTCGCCAACTCCGCCTTCCCCCCCCGTTGATTTGGAAGAATCCAGACGACAGCCTCGCTCTGAAAGACTCGTACGGACAACACTGCCACCACCACCACCGCCGTCTACTTCTTCATTTCTCTCTCTCTTTCTCTCTCTCTCTATTTATCCATCCATCTCCCTCTCTTTCTCTTTCTCTCCCTAGATTCCATTTTGCCCCAAGATGCCGTCCATATTGGCCAACGACATGTTTCCATAAACCGAGAGTAATCAAGAAACATCAAAACATTTACACAGATATCAGCTCCGAGTTCACTTTCTGACGGAGACAGATACAGAACAGATCACATAACAATCCCCAACAACATCACACCCCAACTTTCTCTCTCTATCACTCTTTCTCTCTCTCTATCACTCTTTTCTCATCTCCCTCTCTTTCTGTCTCTCTCTCTCTCTTTCACTCATATATATCATAGGCGAGCTGGCAGAACCGTTAGCACGCCGGGCGAAATGCATTGCGGTATTTCGTCTGCCGTTACGTTCTGGGTTCGAATTCCGCCGAGTTCGACTTTGCCTTTCATCCTTTCGGGGGCGATAAATTAAGTACCAGTTACACGCTGGGGTCGATGTAATCGACTTAATCCGTTTGTCTGTTCTTGTTTGTCCCCTCTGTGTAGATAATAAAGAAATAGGTATTTCGTCTTTCTGTTACGCAGGCTATAAAGAAATCTATATAATAATAATATATATAATAATATATATATATATATATATATTATATATATATATACATGTGTGTCTGTCTGTGTGTGTGTGTTGTTTGTGTGTGTGTGTGTGTGTGCGTGTATGTGGTGTGTGTGTGTGTGTGTGTGTGTGTGTGTGTGTGTGTGTGTATGTATATATATATGTATATATACATATATATATATACATACACACACATGTGTGTGTGTGTGTTTATGTATACGAGATGGTGCTGAAATGTTGCTGGCTATGGTGGCGGTAGCGGTGCTGGTGGTTGTGGCGGTGGCGGTGGCGTTGTTGGCGGTGGCGTTGTTGGAGGTGGTAGTGGTGGTGGTGGCGGTGGTTGTGGCGGCGGCGGCGTTGTTGGCGGTGGCGTTGTTGGAGGTGGTGGTGGTGGTGGAGGTGGCTGTGGTGGCGGTGGCTGTGGTGGCGGTGGCTGTTGTTGTGGTGGTGGTGGTGGTGGTGGTGGCGGTGGTGGCGGTGGATCATTTATGAATATATTCAACATATTCCCCTCTCTGGCTGCATTGGTTGTCACATTTTACTGCTTTTCCTGCATGTCTATCCCTTTTTTGCATCAGGTACATCGTTGGTATTTCCTCTTCATCGATTGCAAACGCTTGCCCTTCAAAGTGGGAGGTGGTAATCCAGCTATTGGTCGATGATAAACTGCTTTAATGACCGATGTTCCTATCACCACGGTGCTTCTTACTGATATATCCATGCATAGTATTCTGCTCATATAGGCTCATCCTTTCATCTGATATGTTGCGTTAGAGTCGTGTGACTTCTTTTGCCATGTATTATAGGTTATCAGACAAAGTGTGTTTCTCAAGGAGCTGCCTTCCATGACTTATGATATTATCAGCCTCATGTATGCAAACTTGGTCAAGAGATGCACTTCTACACTTTCTGGTTAAAAGATGTTGCTGAAGGGATATGATGCGGCATTCAAACGCATTTTGGATCGATGTTAAGACTCTGCCGCCTTGTTTTCGTTTTTGGTAGAGGCGGTCTACGTCACTATTTATGTTGAAATTGTATGTGCTTTTCAGACCTTCTATTCAATGAATAGAAGGTCTGAAAACCACCTGATGAATGTCCTTAGAAGTGACAAGAAACAATTGTAGTGGATAACTTAATTTTATTTAATTTATATAAATTTTTTTTATGTATGGATTAAGTCTTTCTTTGTTTTTGATTTGCATAATAGTGGTTTTGTCTCTAATTAATATTATATGTATATATATATATATATATATATATATTATATATATATATATATATATGTATGTATATAATATATATATATATATATGTATGTATGTTTGTATGTCATATTTATATATATATAGATGTATATACACATATATATATATATATATATGTAATGTATGTATATATATATATATATATAGTATATATATCTATATGTATGTATGTATATATATATAATTATATATTATGTATATATATATATATATATGTTTATATATATTTATGCCTGTAATGTTATCTCTCCTCCTCCTCTTTCTCTCTCTCTCTCCCTATATATATATGGTATAAATAAAATAATACAATATATAAATATATTATCATATAGATGGACCATTAGCAATTAAAACTTAAAGGCAAATTAATAAACAAGGGTACAAAATAGTACCAGATTGTGCTTTTTTGGCTTTTTGAGTCATTTTTTAAACTCTTATTTCTAGTAATGTTGGTACTATTTTGTACTTTTGTTTATATATATATATGTATATATATATATATATATATATATATATATATATATATATATATATATATATATATATATATATATATGTATATATAAAATTTGTGTTGAGAAGACCTGTTGAGTCAAGTGAAATTGTATTCATGGCCGATGCCAGTGCCACCTGATTGGTACCCATATGCCAGTAGTACATAAAAGGCACCATTCATGCATGGCTGATGCCAGTGCTGCCTGACTGGCCCCAAGCTGGTGGCATGTAAAAAAGCACCATCCGAACGTGGTCGATGCCAGCACTGTCTTGACTGGCACCTTCTGGAATATTCCAGCGGTTCCAAGCAGTGCTGTTTTCTGCAAGTGCTCCACCCTTATTGCAGCCCCTATTTGTTCCATGTACTTCTCGAGATTTTTACTCACTGTTCCCAGGGCTCTGACAATTATTGGTACTACTACCACCTTTTTCATTGACCACAACTGCTTAACTTCACAAGCTAACCTGTCATATCTTTCGACTTTTCTTTCTTCCTTATTGCATATCTTGTTGTCAGCTGGGCATGCTATATCTATGATCCAGTGTAGTTTGTATTCTTTCTCAATTAAGACTATTTCTGGCTTCCTATTCTCTATCTCATGGTCGCACTGAATCATAAAATCCCATAGGATCTTTGCATTTCTATTTTTGATAATGCTTTCAGGTTTGTGGTTGTACCAATTTTTTGCTCTGCCAAGTCCATACTTGTTGCAAAGTGTCCAATGGACCAGCCTGGCTGGTCGTGGCGTTTCTAATGTTCCTTCTTGGCTAGTGGTGTACATTGGCTGGTAATATGCCATACGGCTTCACCAGTTTGTCCACAAATTCTGCACTTATCACTTTTTGATGTGTTGTCTATGCTGTATTTTATGTAGTTTGTTCTTAGTGCCTGCTCTTGGGCAGCACAGATTAGGGCCTCCGTTTCCGGTTTTAAATCACTTTTAGTCATCCACAGCCATCTTTTTCTCTATCTGTCTTATCTTCAACATCGCTATGAAATTGACCATGCATTCTTTTCATTACCCACCTATTTTCAGTTTCATTCGTCTTTAATTTCTTGTATAGTGCTTTATCTTTGCAATCTTCCATCCTACACAAGCCTGACCTTCTTATAATAGCAGTTCTATGGCAGTTTTTACATATGTAAAAAGAAAAAATTATTATTATTATTATTCAGGCCATTGCCTGGAATCGAACTCGGAATCTTGGGGTTAGTAGCCTGCACTCTTAACCACTATGCCATATACCCATATTTAACCGTAAATAATGTAAATGTAAATAATGTACATAATTCCTCATCTCTTAAATATAGAACTGTATTGTTCTGATCTGTTGCAGTCTCCCTATTGCAGGTGCTCTTTCATGAATTGAAAATCCTAAAATGGATGCAACTACTGCAGATGGTCCAGTACACCTACCCATTAGATATTGACTAACTTCATTATCATTGTTTATTTGAATGGTAGCTTAGTCATTTCCTTTCAGTGTGTACTTTGTGATGTGCTCAACTGACCTCATTGAGGCAACGATTTCAATGTTGCAGTGGCATTTTACTACTTTTAAAAGTGTTTCATTATCACGTACAATCTATTAGGCGGCGAGCTGGCAGAAGCATTAGCACGCCAGGCAAAATGCGTAGCTCTATTTCGTCTGCCGTTACGTTCTGAGTTCAAATTCCGCCGAGGTCGACTTTGCCTTTCATCCTTTCGGGGTCGATAAATTAAGTACCAGTTACGCACTGGGGTCGATGTAATCGGCTTAATCCGTTTGTCTGTCCTTGTTTAACCCCTTGTGGGTAGTAAAGAAATAGGTATTTCGTCTGCCGTTACGTTCTGAGTTCAAATTCCGCCGAGGTCGACTTTGCCTTTCATCTTTTCGGGCTTGATAAATTAAGTACCAGTTACGCACTGGGGTCGATGTAATCGGCTTAATCCATTTGTCTGTCCTTGTTTGTCCCTTCTGTGTTTAACCCCTTGTGGGTAGTAAAGAAATAGGTATTTCGTCTGCCGTTACGTTCTGAGTTCAAATTCTGCCAAGGTCGACTTTGCCTTTCATCCTTTCGGGCTTGATAAATTAAGTACCAGTTACGCACTGGGGTAGATGTAATCGGCTTAATCCGTTTGTCTGTACTTGTTTGTCCCCTCTGTGTTTAACCCCTTGTGGGTAGTAAAGAAATAGTATTTCGTCTGCCGTTACGTTCTGAGTTCAAATTCTGCCAAGGTCGACTTTGCCTTTCATCCTTTCGGGCTTGATAAATTAAGTACCAGTTACGCACTGGGGTAGATGTAATCGGCTTAATCCGTTTGTCTGTCCTTGTTTGTCCCCTCTGTGTTTAACCCCTTGTGGGTAGTAAAGAAATAGGTATTTCGTCTGCCGTTACGTTCTGAGTTCAAATTCCGCCAAGGTCGACTTTGCCTTTCATCCTTTCGGGGTCGATAAATTAAGTACCAGTTACGCACTGGGGTAGATGTAATCGGCTTAATCCATTTGTCTGTCCTTGTTTGTCCCCTCTGTTTTTAACCCCTTGTGGGTAGTAAAGAAATAGGTATTTCGTCTGCCGTTACGTTCTGAGTTCGAATTCCGCCAAGGTCGACTTTGCCTTTCATCCTTTCGGGGTCGATAAATTAAGTACCAGTTACGCACTGGGGTCGATGTAATCGGCTTAATCCGTTTGTCTGTCCTTGTTTGTCCCCTCTGCGTTTAACCCCTTGTGGGTAGTAAAGAAATAGGTATTTCGTCTGCCGTTACGTTCTGAGTTCAAATTCCGCCAAGGTCGACTTTGCCTTTCATCCTTTCGGGGTCGATAAATTAAGTACCAGTTACGCACTGGGGTCGATGTAATCGGCTTAATCCGTTTGTCTGTCCTTGTTTGTCCCCTTTGTGTTTAACCCCTTGTGGGTAGTAAAGAAATAGGCATTTCGTCTGCCGTTACGTTCTTAATGCCTTCACACCCTCGCTTCCACTCTCATTCCCTCACTCTCACTCTCTCTCTCTCTCATTTATATTTATATATAAACATACATATGTGTGTGTGTATAAAGATACATATATATATATGTGTGTGTATATATTTGTATATATATCTTAATATATAAAACAAGGTTTGTGTATGTTCTTTATGGATTCAAAAACTGGATCTAGTTGTATGTCAAAGCAAACTCTTACACTGTTGTATCATTGAATTACAAATAATGCTCATCTTTTATGCTCGGGTGACCCTACAGCTTCCAAGAGTACAACTGTATTCGTCTTTACTTAGATAAAATGACAAAATTGTGGGTGTTAAGTCCCCATGGAGGGGTCTTTCTAACTTGTAAGAAGATGAAATTTTATAAGTATTACTTCATTTGTGTCTAATATCTATGGTTAAAATTTCGTCAACTGCAAAAATATATGAATTGTCATGGGGATTATGGCCCTTATGCATAGAATATAATTTCCAAATTTCGTAAAGATCCATTCAGTATTTTTGACCTACTTTTGGATCATAAAGAAATGACTAAAATTTGGGAGTTAAGGCTCCCATTAGGGTGTCTTAGAATCCTCGTGTGAAGTGGAAACTTTGAGAATACTTCTTGATGTGTGTCAATTACCCATGGTTGAAATTTCATCAACATTGAAAATTTAAGAAATTTCATGGGGGTACTGCTCCATTTAAACATGTTGCCGAGAAAAGGATGCATTAGAAAACAGGACAGATGAGATTATAAATGAACGTGATGGTCACGGATTGAAGAGATCTAATGACAACTCAGATTCATCAGATCGAATCTGAGGTTAAACAACAACAACAACAACAAAGATGTAAGGATACATTAAATTATGTATTCCTAGACACACTGTGCCTGATAAACAGTCGTGATAGTCACGAGTGGAAATGTTTTATTGATAACTCAGCTTGATCAGGTCGAATCTGGGTCTAAACAACAACAATAAAAGGTAAAGATACATTAAATAATGCATTCCTGGATACACCATGCCTGATAAACAGTCGTGAGGTCACGGGTGGAAAAGAGTTAATGATAATTCAGCTTGATAAGGTCGATTCTTGGGCTAAAAAACATCAATAAAATGTAAAAGACACATTAGATAATATATTCCTAGATACACTATGACGGGTAAAATAAGGAAAAGGTGAAGAATATTGATGATGGATAATTAGGGTTTCTTGGTTGACCCTAGTTAACTGTCCCTTTGCAGGATTACCCTGCCTTTCATTCACTTTTTCTGTACTGCCGCTTTAAATTTTCCTTTCCTAGACGATAATTCTGCTGAGTTACTTCCCTGGGATTTAATAAGAGTGGCCTCCCTTGTCATAGCTATTAAACACTTTTAAGACGTATTTTCGTACGTTTCACACACTCAGTATGTTTCTTAAGTTTCTTCGCATTAATCAATTTTTTTTTTCATTCCATATCTTTTGTCTGTCTCAGTCATTAGACTGCAGCATGCTGGAACACTTCAGTAAAGGGATTCGTAGAATATGTATATATATATATATATATATATATATGTATGTATATATATAATATATATATAATATATATATATATATATATATATATATATATAGATCGATAGATATATAGATAGATAGATAGATAGATAGATAGATAGATAGATAGATAGATAGATAGATTGATAGATAGATAGATAGATAGATAGACATACAATTATATAAAATAGAGTCAACAAGAATGAGATGTTAGACAAGTATTTACAAACGCTACACACCCGATGGATGCCTAAACTAGACTTGGAAGCATAACGTAACATTACGGGTATCTGGTAATTGTGAGGACGAACGAGCTCTATTTTGTACTCTTCTTCGTTCCTATTGAAATACAATTAAAATATAGATACGTATATATATATATATTATATATATTATATATTATATATATATATATATATATATATATATATATATATATATATATTATATATAATATATATATATATATAACGGAAGCTTTATGAAAAATAACAAAAGACGAAGGCAGGTGGAGTACAAAGAATTGTATTAGTATGGCGCTCAGGAATATAAATAAAACATATCTATATTTAAATTGTGTCTCAGTAGGAACGTAGAAGAGTACAAAACAGAGCTCGTTCGTCCTCACAATTATATACTGGAGGTGCAATGTGGTTAGGGCAGTGGACTCGTGGTTGTAGGATCGATGTCGTAGGATCACGGATCCGATTTCGAAACCGGTTCAACTGGTACCGTCGTCGTCGTAAATGACATACTGACACGATATGTTTACATACATACATACATACATACACACATACATACATACATACATACATACATACATACATACATACATACATGCATGCATGCATACATACATACATACATACATATATACATATATACATTCATACATGCATATATACATATATGCATACATACATGCATACATACATACATACACAAACATATACATACATACATACATACATACATACATGCATGGATACATGCATACATACATGCATACATGCATACATACATACATACACACATACATACGTACATACATGCATGCATATATACATACATGCATGCATGCATACACACGTACATACATATATACACACATGTATGCATGCATGCATACATACATGCATATATGCATATATAGATACATACATACATACATGCATGCATACACACATACATACATGCATACATACATACATACATACATACGTACATACATACATGAATACATGGATACATACATGCATGCATGCATGCATGCAAACATACATACATACATGTATGCATACATACATACATACATGCATGCATACATACATACGTACATACATACATGCATGCATACATACATACATGTAAGCATACGTACATACATATATACCTATATGCATGCAAACATACATACATACATGCATGCATACATACATACATACATGCATGCATACACACATACATACATTCATACATACATGCATGCATACATACATACATGTAAGCATACGTACATACATATATACCTATATGCATGCAAACATACATACATACATGCATGCATACATACATACATACATGCATGCATACACACATACATACATGCATACATACATGCATGCATACATACATACATGTAAGCATACGTACATACATATATACCTATATGCATGCATATATACATACATGCATGCATACATAGACACATACTTACATACATGCATGCATTCATACACACATACATACTTACATACATACATGCATGCACGCATGCATGCATACATACATGCATGCATGAATACATGCATACATGCATGCATGCAAACATACAAACATACATGCATGCATACATACGTACTTACACACATACACACCTACATACATACATGCATACATACATACATGCATACATATATACATACATACATTCATGCATACACAAATACATACATACAAACATACATACATACATACATGCATGCATACATACATACATGCATACATACACACATAGATACATACATACATGCATACATGCATGCATGGATACATACATACATGCATGCATGCATACATACATACATGCATGCATGCATACATACATACATACAAACACACATACATACGTACATACATGCATGCATGCATGCATACATACTAACATTCATGCATGCAAACACACATACATACATACATACATACAAACATACAGACATATATACATACATACATACACTCATGCATTGCTGCATGCATACATACATACATACATACATACATACATGCATGCATACACACATACATACGAACATACTTGCTTGCATACATACACACATGCATGCATGCATACTTACATACATGCATGCATACACACATACATACATACATACATACATACATACATACATACATACAAACATACATACATACATACGTACATACATGCATGCTTGCATACATACGTACATACATAAATGTATGCATACATACATGCATGCATGCATATGTACATACATATACCTGCATGCATGCATACATACAAGCATGCATGCATGCATGCATACATGTATACATACATACAAACAAAGATACATACATACATGCATGCATACATGCATACATACATACATACACACATACATACACACATACATACATACATACATCATTACATACATACATGCATGCATGCATGCATGCATACATATATTCATACATACATACATACATGCATGCATGCATGCATACATAGATACATACATACATACGTACATACATACACACATACATACATACATCCATACATACATACATGCATGCATGCATGCATACATACATTCATACATACATACATCCATACATACATACATGCATGCATGCATGCATGCATACATAGATACATACATACATACGTACATACATTCATGCATACATATATACATACATACATACGTACGTACGTACTTACGTACATACATACATGCACACATACATACATACATACATAAAAACATACATACACACACACATACACACATACATGCATACATATATACAAACATAAATACATGCATACATACATAGAGATATATAAACATCCACATAAATATATGTCTTTTTTTATTTTTTATGCCTCCCCCTCCCCCATCACTTCATCACAATGCTGGTTTGTTTGCATCCCAATATGAGAGCCGTTCAAGAAAAGACCCCAGCGGAATTCGTTCTACACTGAAAAAACAGCAAATGATTTCGATTTTTTTTTACTAATCCCTTTAATGTAGTGCTCCAGCATGGTCGTAGTCTAATGACAAAGACAGGTAAAATATATGGAAAAAAAAAAAAACTGACTAATGCGAAGAACTTTAAGAAACATATTGAGTGAGTGAAACGTGCGAAAACTCGCGTATTGAATGAATCTAGTAATTTCGACAAGGGAGACAACTCTTGTTAAATCCCAGGGAAGTAACTCTTAGTTGTATTACTGTCTATCAAAAGAAAATTAAAAACGGCATTACCATAAAAGTGAATGAAAAGCAGAGGAATCCTGCAAAGGGACAGTTAACTAGGGTCAATCAAGAAACCCTAATTATCCATCATCAACACTTCTTCACCCTTTTCTTTATTTTACCCGTCATAGTGTATCTAGGAATATATTATTTAATGTGTTTTTTTTTACTTTACCCGTCATAGTTTTAGTCGAACATATCGACCCCAGGACTTATTTCCTCGACATTGTACTTATTTTATGGGGCACTTTTACATAAGCGTTAAATTTACGGGTTCGTAAACGCATGAACACCGATTATCAAACGATAGTGGGGTACAAGACACACTCACATAGATATATACATGTATACACACACATATATTGGGTTGGTAAAAAAGTTCGTAGCGGTTTTTCAACTGGTCATGGTCGTAGGATCGCGGTTTCCATTCCCGGACCAGGCGATGTGAGTGTTTATTGAGCGGAAACACCTAAAGCTCCACGAGGCTCCGGCAGGGGGTGCTGGCGATCCCTGCTGTACTCTTTCGCCACAACTTTCTCTCACTCTTTCTTCTGTTGGCCTGCTCGCTTAGCCAGCGGGGTGGCGTCATTTGAAGGCTAAAACAATGCGAAGCGCATTGTGACCAGCGATGTGTTGCAACATCAGATAGCCTGGTCGGTCATGGTGATCACGGTGATATATATATATATATATATATAATATATATATATATATATATAATATATATATATGGGGTCATCTCATAAACAATGCATTTTTTATACTTCTTTTATTTTTCAAAATTAAAATAGACAAAGTTGTTTTTTTTTAATCTAAAATATACTGTCCTTCATTTTTGTACAGTGGTCTTCCATCTATCAGCTAAACTTGCAAAGTCCCGCTTCCAAAATTCACTTGCCCGTGATGTAAAATACACCTCCTGTACTATTCTGACCTCGTCTACAGAATTCATATTATTTCCGTCCAAATGATTTTGAAGACTGCGGAATAAATGATAATCAGATGGGTGTCAGTATCCGACGAATATGGAGGCTGGTCATCGTTTCCCATTCAAACTTCTCCACCCTTTGGAATGTCATCCTCGCTGTATGTGGCCGAGCATTATTCTATCTCTTTACTACCCACAAGGGGCTAAACGCAGAGGGGACAAACAAGGACAGACATAAGTATTAAGTCGATTACATCGACCCCAGTGCGTAACTGGTACTTAATTTATCGACCCCGAAAGGATGAAAGGCAAAGTCGACCTCGACGGAATTTGAACTCAGAACGTAGCGGCAGACGAAATACCTATTTCTTTACTACCCACAAGGGGCTAAACACAGAGGGGACAAACAAGGACAGACATAAGTATTAAGTCGATTACATCGACCCCAGTGCGTAACTGGTACTTAATTTATCGACCCCGAAAGGATGAAAGGCAAAGTCGACCTCGACGGAATTTGAACTCAGAACGTAGCGGCAGACGAAATACCTATTTCTTTATTGCCCACAAGGGGCTAAACACAGAGGGGACAAACAAGGACAGACATAAGTATTAAGTCGATTACATCGACCCCAGTGCGTAACTGGTACTTAATTTATCGACCCCGAAAGGATGAAAGGCAAAGTCGACCTCGGCGGAATTTGAACTCAGAACGTAGCGGCAGACGAAATACCGCTCAGCATTTCGCCCGGCGTGCTAACGTTTCTGCCAGCTCGCCGCCTTAGTGGCCGGGCATTATTCTGATGGGAAAAAAACCAAAGATGGTCGTTTTTCTTCCAGTGCAGGTGTCAATGAATGGTTGACTGACCAAATCCAAGCTTCTCTGCTAGTTCCTCAACAGCAACGATGGAATTTTGTTCCACTACATTTTGCAGGACGTCCTCATCAAGCCCTACAGATCTTCTAGGACGATGCTCGTTTTCTAGGCTGTAGTTTCCGGTTCGAAATTTCTGGAACTACCGTTTAAAACAGATCCTCATATGCCGCTGCATTAATTTTCCTCGCGCTTTTCGATGCGTTGTTGCCTTCATTAAACTCATAAAGCAAAATATGTCGAATATGCTCCGTTGTGTGTGTGTGTGTGTATGTGTATGTATATATACACACACACACACACATATATATATATATAAGGCGCAGGAGTGGCTGTGTGGTAAGTAGCTTGCTTACCCACCACATGGTTCCGGGTTCAGTCCCACTGCGTAGCACCTTGGGCGAGTGTCTTCGGCTATAGCATCGGGCCGACCAACGCCTTGTGAGTGAATTTGATAGACGGAAACTGAAAGAAGCCTGTCGTATATATGTATATATATATATGTATGTGTGTGTGTGTGTGTGTGTGTGTTTGTGTGTGTCTGTGTTTGTCCCCCTAGCATTGCTTGACAACCGATGCTGGTATGTTTACGTCCTCGTCACTTAGAGGTTCGGCAAAAGAGACCGATGGAATAAGTACTGGGCTTACAAAGAATAAGTCCCGGGGTCTATTTGCTCGACTAAAGGCGGTGCTCCAGCATGGCCTCAGTCAAATGACTGAAACAAGAAAAAAAATATATATATATATATTTATATATAATCAAAGTAAGCAACAAGAATATTTTCAGTAATTCGGTTACTTTGTTGCTTACTTTGATTATAATCACCCCATGGATTTATATGGATAATACCATACAAATTCTGGTGCATCTGACTTAAGTACCGTATTCATATATATATATATATATATATATATATATATATATATATATATATATGTATGTATGCATATATATATGTGTATATATATGTATATATATATATATATATATATATTATATATATATATATATATATATATATATATATATATATTATATATATACATACATACATACATACAAACATACATACAAGCATACATACATACATATATATATTGTTACTTGCACATGAGTAATGTTGTTAAAAAATAAAAACAAGAACCATAAGTTTTTACATAATTCTGCATTTATTTCATTTAAAATCATTAAGAAGCATGTTGCTGATCTTTTTAATGGTAACATTATCATCATTCCAATTAATTATCGATTGATTTCCTTATATAAAATATCACACCAAATTATTGGCTTTGGATTACAAATACGTCTCAAAAGATACTCGAGAACAATTCATGCATGACCAGCAAATAAACTGAGGTAACTTTCCCATGGTCAAAATCATGGTATAGACATGCATTCATGCACATGTACATACATAAAATTATATAATGTGTTTTAAATGAAATTGCAATCATGAAATGGCAAAACCCACATTTGAAACCCTATGTACATTCATATACATCAAGAAAGCTGTGAAGAGGACTAGCCTCACACGTTTTCTTTCATTTGTCTCCATAAAAGGAATACTTACAGAAAATATAAAGGAGCACTTATATATAAACTGTTTTATTAAGTCATCCATTTATATATATATATAAAACTGTAGTTGTGTGAGTGTCTGTCCCCTTCGATTTAGATTCCTAACTACTCCCACATTTTGCGGTGCAGTTTAACCAAATTCAGGTATCTTATAGTCGTGATTCATATCGAGCCCGTCTGCATATTAGCGCGCGTCTACAATGAGTCTACGATTTTTAAAATAAATTAACATCATTTTTTATTTCATTTTAATGCATAATTTTTCGTGTGTCGATGGCGGCGGAGTTGGCGTCCATGGTCACATCTGCACCTGTTTGCTTCTCCCCCTTCTTCCCTCCCTTGTGAAGCTGTGGGGGAGGGAGTGTAAGGAAATCAACGTCGTAAAGCGTTGTCAAGGAGACCAGCGTTCTTTTAGAACAATGACTTCATGGCTTGAAGACACCAAAACAGAAATGGCTAAGAAAGCCCGAATTGGCATCTATAAGGGAAGTAACTCTCTAAAAATGCTTATATAGTTATTTCCCTTACAAACCCGAGCAACGCTGAGCGATACTGCTAGTCATTAATAATATTGGTTATGTAAGAAAAAACTTCATAAAGATTATATTATAAACCTGCATTTAAGATATACAACAGTGATTTAAATTTGTTATAATATCATCGACTACGTTTATCAAAACTACTATTGTTAGTTAGCACCTAATATAATATTTGCTATTCTAAAATTCCGGTGATCAAATTAATAATTTTCATATGTTTTATAGGCATTTTGTCTTTATATTAAATATATTTTATATATATTTTACATTTAATCTGAATATATTTATATTTTGTATAGGAAACATTTTAAGAGAACAAATGATTTAAATTTAAATTTCACAATATCACGGTTAGCAAAGCAAATCGTATCTATCTAGAATAGATTCAATTTCTTCTGAATTGGTTTACGGCATACATGGCACTCCTTCAAACGCTCTCCGCACTTTGTACAAGCTGTGTGACCACAATCAAATGCCATATTACAAGAGCAATTCAAACAAATTTTGCATGTAAACTTTGTTATCAAATTCACAACTCTCTCTTCCTGATCATCTTCTGGAATGACAAATATGCAAGAAATATTCACCAAAACATCTGAATGTACGCATTACATACTACCACTATATATGTATGTATGTATGTATGTATGTATGTATGTATGTATGTATGTATGTACGTATAGATAGATAGATAGATAGATAGATAGATAGATAGATAGATAGATAGATAGATAGATAGATAGATAGATAGATATAAGTAGTCATTTGCATACAACAATACTTTGGAAGCTATGATGGAAAATATTGGAAATCAAAACTGAAGGAAAATAAGTTTTAATGAACAAAAAATAAAATATTGGTTAAATTTTACTTCTACTGCTAGCTATAGGCTCAAGCACTTTTTGAATGGAACTTTTTTGCTGCAGCTGTCACAGATTAACATATGACTGCATGGCTGGAATAATATAGTGGATTTTGGAAACATTCGACATAAACTTCCATGGATATATCCAGCAAAGGCCAGCCAAGTATATGAGAGGAATCCACTCTCAGAGAAATTCAGCTGTTCTCAGACATACTCATGTATGATCAGGCAGGCTCCAATATCTGACCCTGTCACTCACACTGATTAGTTTATGATTACAATAACGGTCTCTGTTCCCCGGAGTGAACTGAAGTCATGTCATCTCCACTCAGTTATTCCAGTCCCACTGGCTCTCCACTTCTTGTCACCCTCATTATATCCAACTCCAGACCCGGAACTAATTACCATAAACCAGCATTCATTCCCGGAATGCTGAACCTTGAAAGACCGCTCTTTGTTTATGACCGTCCTACTCTTTTACTCTTTTACTTGTTTCAGTCGTTTGACTGCGGCCATGCTGGAGCACCGCCTTTAGTCGAGCAAATCAACCCCGGGACTTATTCTTTGTAAGCCCAGTACTTATTCTATCGGTCTCTTTTGCCGAACCGCTAAGTGACGGGGACGTAAACACACTAGCATCGGTTGTCAAGCAATGCTAGGGGGACAAACACAGACACACAAACATATACACACACACTTATATATATATACATATATACGACAGGCTTCTTTCAGTTTCCGTCTACCAAATCCACTCACAAGGCATTGGTCGGCCCGGAGCTATAGCAGAAGACACTTGCCCAAGATGCCACGCAGTGGGACTGAACCCGGAACCATGTGGTTGGTTAGCAAGCTACTTACCACACAGCCACTCCTGTGCCTATCCTGTAGATAATAATTTACAAACTTTCAAGGAGCATCAGTTTCACTCGTCTTGGTGCATCTGCAATAGTCATGGGTACTGTGTTTTCTCCCAGATGCAGCAAGTAATAAAAAATATCGATGAGTAGTCAGTCATGAAACATTCATCAACCAAACTTACAACTATTCAACCAAGTTCTCGTTGGGTGAAGTATTGAAGCAGATAAATATGTTTCTTTATTAGCCACACAGGGCTGCACACAGACGGGACAGATTACAAAGTAGAGCTTTTCTTTTTGGGGGAGAGAAAAAAAAAGGGTGGGGTAGGTTTTCGATCAAAAGCGATCGTAAAAGGGAAAGAAAAATAAAAAAGGGGGTGAAAAACGATCAATAGAGATCGTGTATCACAGTGTCATGATGTAAAGTGTAAAGGGGGAAGCAGATAAGGTTTATCCGTGGGAAGAAAAGCCAAAAGAGCTTAACATATAGAGAGACAGACAGACAGACTGATAGATGGAGGGAGGGAGGGAGGGAGGGAGGGAGGGAGGGATGGGCAGACATAGATATAAAGTGCTTAACACAGAGAAACATATAGCCAGATAGGTGAGTAAAATGGTTAATAGAAAAACAAACAGAATGACAGTGAATGAGATTAAATGGTAGATAAATGAACTGGAAAATTGATGGAGAACCAGTCAGACAAATATTGACAGAGAGAGACAAGGAAACAAAGCAACAGATTAATCGTTTGGCTGAGAGTTAAAGAAGGTGGTAGGCAGAAAAATGGGATAATTAATAGGCAAAGTAACATTAACACACAAAGAAACTTATAGTGTACATATAAAAAAAAATTTTGCTTACGAATTTTAATTTTGTTAGCTATAGGCTCATTACACTGCAAGCAGTTTTCGATTGGAATAATTTTGTTGCAGTTGTCGCAGATCAACACATGACTGCATGGCTGGAATAATATATTGGCCTGTTCCTCAGAACACAGCAAACAATCTCTGGTATTACTTTGTGGTTCTGCAGTATGTTCCTCCTTAGAGTGTTCAGTTGTGCTATGGAAAAAGGAAAAACACAGAGTAATCAGTTAAGGAGAGAATATTTACAAAAGCAGACCAACTAACTAAATCTTAAAGACTCCGCCGGTTACGACGACGAGGGTCCCAGCTGATACGACCAACGGAACAGCTTGCTCGTGAAATTAACGTGCAAATGGCTGAGCATTCCACAGACACGTGTACCTTTAACATAGTTCTCGGGGATAATCAGCGTGACCCTTTGAAATACAAGTACAACTCATTTTTGCCAGCTGAGTGGACTGGAGCAACATGAAATAAAGTGTCTTGCTCAAGGACACAACGCGTCGCCGGGAATCGAACTCACAACCTTACGATCATGAGCCGAATGCCCTAACCACTAAGCCACGCGCCCTCACTAACTAAATATGTATTATATATCATACCACATTAAATATTACAGCTTATAGTAAAGTTAGTATATATATATATGAAGCTGTACATACATTATGTATCATAGAGAGTTCATGCTTGTAAAAAACAAAAGTTGGTTACTGCCTTAATACAAAAGGAAACTTTCCCAAGATTAGATCTCTCATTGAGAATAATTTTATTTCTTCCTCAGATGCCATTCCTGCTTTAAAAAGTAAGGAGGAATTACAACCGTGTTTCGTGGTCTGATGCCACAACAGCTCCTTTATAGGATCCAGTAAACTCAAGACATCATCAGGAGGAACCACGCCCGGTTTCGGCCCCTACTCCTCTACCGTTTTGACGTGGCGGCCCACCCCTTTCGAAGGTGTCTTCAGCCCTGGTGTTGGGTGCATGTCTTCTTTCTTCTTCTTTCTTCTGTTCCCTGGCCTCTTCGATGTATCGTCAGCGAGTGTCAGCCGGTGACTGACTGACTTGTCAAAGTTTTCCTCATAGAATAAAAGCATAACTTTTGGATTCATATCTGAAACTTAATCGAGAAGCAATGAGTTTATGTTGCCATTGTCCTTCCATACTTACAACATTGAGGCAAGTTTCACCAGTTTCTCTATTGATGATTGGTCACATGTGATGTCCAATGGCATAACATTTTGGTGGTTTCTGTGATAAATGTCTGCACCTTTTTGTACTAAATAACCAGCTATGACCTCCCAAGGGAGTTCATCTCCACCTAAACCGAGATGAATGCTAATCTGTACAAGTAAGGAAAATAGAAAAGAAACAAATTGTTAGAATAAAACCAAAAATTGTTAGAATAAAACCAAAAATTGTTAGAATAAAACCAATAGTCGCAGGAGTGGCTGTGTGGTAAGTAGCTTGCTAATCAGCCACATGGGTCCGGGTTCAGTCCCACTGCGTGGCACCTTGGGCAAGTGTCTTCTGCTATAGCCCCGGGCCGACCAATGCCTTGTGAGTGGATTTGGTAGACGGAAACTGAAAGAAGCCTGTCGTATATATGTATATATATATGTATATATATATGTATATATGTATATATGTGTATGTGTGTGTGTTTGTCCCCCTAGCATTGCTTGACAACCGATGCTGGTGTGTTTACGTCCCCGTCACTTAGAGACAGATAGAATAAGTACTGGGCTTACAAAGAATAAGTCCCGGGGTCGATTTGCTCAACTAAAGGCGGTGCTCCAGCATGGCCGCAGTCAAATGACTGAAACAAGTAAAAGAGCAAGAGCAAAGAGTATTGCCACAAATTATATGTTTCATTAATGAGTCCGTGCTACGTCCCTAACAAGTATACAATATCTCCATATTTCGATTGGTTCTCAAAACAATAAACATCTTTTGATATGTGGTTAATTTGATGTGGGATTTCTTACATATTATCTTCTCACTTTTTTTTCTTGGACATTTGTAATCTTTGAATGTTTGTTTGAATTAATATAATGAAGCAATGGTTAATATCAAAACACCGAAAGCTTGAAAGACTGAATATACAGAATATCGAATGTTGAAATATTTTAGAAGAAAATAAGAGAATTGATCTGATAAACATCTATTTACTGTTTTAACCCTTTAGCATTCAGATTATTCTGTCAAATGTAAAGCTTATGTATTCACACCATGTAAAATTAATCTTGCATCATTTCATGGCTTTGAGATTTCAATGATGTGATTATTTATTTTTAAAATGACACAATAAGGTAGCTATGAATGACCATATCTGACTAGTTTGAACATAAAATAGGTAGAATATTTTGGCCGGATATGGCCAGTTTAAACACTAAAGGGTTAAAATGGTGTTTATCACCCTGCCATATATGTGTATTTGCAGGTAATTACCTTTAAATGGACACATACAGACTTGAATAAAATTTAAATGTCACTTACGTCTTCTAGTAGTTTTGAATCTTCATCACTAGCATAGATAGTCTGCTTTGAGATGGCAAAATGAAGGCAGGTGTTGCCATCTTTGTCTTCAGCATTGATATCGGCCCCGTTTGTCAAGAGTAATTCAATCAAACCTATATGGTCTCCGCTGGTAGCCAGGAGAAATGGTGTCAGTTCAAAGTGGTTTCGAATATCCACCTGAGCCTCTCCCTAGAAGAAAAGAGATAGAAATGTTGGTGGTAAGAAATAGCATTAGTGTTGATAATGGTGGTGGTGGTAGTAGTGATGAGGATGGAGGTTGTGGTGGAGGTGGATGACAGGGTAGTATTGGTCACTGACGTAAGAATAGTCGTGATCAGAGTGGTTATGGTAGTAGTACTATTTTTCTTCTTGTTATTATTATTAAATAAGAGAACAGTGCATGCCATCAAAGTGACACTGGGGTACATATAAACGAAACCCAGTATACCTATCATGGATACCCATCTGATAAGGGTACACCAAGCACATGCATTACAAACATATCTGCATGACAAAGTGATCAAATATCAAGATAAACAGCAGGTGGGACCCAGTTAAAAGTTTCTTGTTTGAGTAGCCCATCCTGTTCAAAAGGTCCCTGAAAAAGGTTAGTTTAAGGATGATGTATGAAACACACCTGCAAATCCCAAAGAATTCCTCTCAACACATAAACTCCATCCAACGATTATTGTGTGTGTGTGTGTGTGTGTAAATGCTATACATATACACAAACACACACACACATACATATATACATACATATATAGTTATAATAACAATAATAGTTGGATGGAATTTATGAATATTTTAATGCATCATTATGTACATTGCTCCCCTGTGATCAGAGATACAAAAATCATCAGTCACTAAGGGACATGCTCAACCGGTTAAGGTCAAAAACTGACAAGCAAATCTGTGGCATTGAGCAGAATATTTGCTGCAGCCCAGCTTTTTTTATCAAGACAAAACATATAAATGATAGCACTTCCAATGAGTTTGGATTAAAAGCCATGAAAGCCATTGCCTGGTACTGCATCAGGGCATTTATTATTATTATAGGTGCAGGTGTGGCAGTGTGGTAAGAAGTTTGCTTCCTTGGAAACTAGGGATAGACGGTGAGAGCTGTACAAGCCATGTGCAGGGATGCTACCCATGAGGTGAGGGTTGACAATGAGTATAGCAAGGAATTCAGAGTACAAGGTGGGGTTTATCAAGGATCAGTCCTCAGCCCCTCTTATTCATCATAGTTCCCTAGGAAATAACAGAGGAATTTAAGGACAGGCTGCCCCTGGGAACACCTCTATGCTGATGACCTTGCTCTAATAGCTGAGTCACTACTAGAACTAGAGAAGTTTCAGGTGTGGAAACAAAGTCTAAAATTGAAGGGATTTAGAGTAAATCTAGTAAAACCCCAAAGTCTTAGTAAGTAGTAAGGCAGATAAATCATAACTCCCTTCAGGTAGTTACTGATCTGTAGAAAAGAGAAAAGGCATACGTAGAAATTCCATACAATGTAACAAGTTTAAGCTATGGATACATAAAAGATGCAATAATAACAAAGGATGGTTATGGCAGCAGCTGGCAGAAACGTTAGCATGCTGGGAAAGATGCTTAGCAGTATTTCATCTGTCTTTACGTTCGGAGTTCAAATTCCACCGAGGTTGACTTTGCCTTTCATCCTTTTGGGGGTCTATAAATTAAATACCAGTTGCATATTGGAATCAATCTAACTGACTTGCCCCCTCAAAGGATGGTTAACTGGGAAGACAGTTTTTGTGTGTGGCAGATGCACAAGGGCAATGAACACTGAAGATGTGCAAAAGACAGATTCCATCACATGCCAGGGGGAAAAACTATAAGTAGTTGATAGCTTCCGTTACCTAGGTGACCAAGTCAGTAGTTCAGTAGTGGGGAGTGGATTCTCTGAGAGTGTAGCTGCTAGAATATATATATATATATTATATATATATATATAATAATAAATATTAGGGAATAAATCCAAACTTACAGGGAAAATTCAGATTTAGGATTGAATCCAATTTTATAGTAAAATATTATATTATATTAAATTAGAGATAAAACCACTATTAGGCAAATCATACAATGAAAAACTTAAGCCAATACATAAGATTATTTAATTTATATTATTTAAATATATAACAAAATTATTAAAAAAATATAATTAATATAACACTACGATCGATCATGGCTGTTAATTTCTTTAAATTTTCGAGTTACAGTCATTCATCAGGTGGTTTAAATATTTATCTTGGCGAGGTTTAAACAATCGAAAATTTAAAGAAATTAACGATCGTAGTGTTATATTAATTATATTTTTTTAATAATTTTGTTATATATTTAAATAATATAAATTAAATAATCTTATGTATTGGCTTAAGTTTTTCATTGTATGATTTGCCTAATAGTGGTTTTGTCTCTAATTTAATATAATATATATATATATATATGACCAGTTGCAGCATGGAGGGTGTTTATAAGCCATTTAAAAACACACAAAAACTATTAGATTCACTACAACATTAAAAATTTTATTTGTTGAAGTATTTCTGTCGCTTTGAGACCGTGATGAGTTCACTAACAAAATTCCACGCTGCATGAGATGCAGAATGGAATTTTGTCAGAGAACAAGTCTCAGTTTCAAAGCAATGGAAATATTTTGACAAATTAAATTTAAATGTTGTAGTGAATCTAAATGTTTTTGTGAGTTTTAAAATGGCTTATAAACACCTTCTATGCTGCAATTGTTTTTGTTTCAGCACACAATCTCCAATCAGGTCACCTTCTATGCAAGTACATCCCTGCAACATATATATATATGTATGTTTACACACACACACACACACACACATATATATATGTATACACATATATACACATATTTATATACATATATATACACATATATACACATACACACACACATACACACACACATATGACTGGAGAGTATCAAATAAAATTCCTTCAATGTTTGATTTATAATAGAATGAAATAAAATTGGATAGAAGGATTATACAAGGGTGCACTGAAAAGTCCCTGCTTTTAAGGGTATTGCAAACAGTCTGGTTGCAGGCCCAACTTTCTGAGTTCTTTTACAGGATATAGAAAACCTGAAGGTCATTGCAATAAATGTGTGAATCTGAGAAGGGAATATGTTCAATAAAATCATAATTAACTGATCTTCCTGTATTTTGTTTTTGGATTTGGTTTGCAAGATTCTTTATATGAGTTCGTGTGTTGAAGCATATTCTATTGTGTCTGGGGAGAGTCATTTTCTTTTTGTGCCTTATTATTTAACACACTCAACGGTAAAATTTTCACTTTTTTTCTTATTTTTATTGTCCTAAAATTTTCGTTGCGTCTTGCAACCTTTTCAATAGTCTTGAGAGTCAAAACTATTGAAGAGATTGCAAGACGCAACGAAAATTTTAGGACAATAAAAATAAGAAAAAAAAAGTAATGTCCCCAACCTTTTTGATCCCTAAGGGTTAATAAAGCAATATCATCATTATCATCATTATTTTCCACCAAGGTCAATAAATTAAGCACCAGTCAAGTACCGGGGTTGATGTGATCAACTTACCCCTTATCCCAAAGTTTCAGGCCTTGTGCCTACAGCAGAATTATTATCATTATTGTTGTTATTATTATTATTATTATTATTATTATTATTATTATTATTATTATTATTGTTATTATTATTGTTATTATTATTATTATTATTATTATTATTATTATTATTATTATTATTATTATTGAGTGAGAGAGCAGTGCATGCCATCAAAGTGACACTGGGGTGACACTAGGCTTCATATATTTTACCCCAGTGTCACAGGAAAAATTTCCACTTTTTTTTCTTATTTTTATTGTCCTAAAATTTTCGTTGCGTCTTGCAACCTTTTCAATAGTCTTGAGAGTCAAAACTATTGAAAAGGTTGCAAGACGCAACGAAAATTTTAGGACAATAAAAATAAGGAAAAAAAGTGGAAATTTTTCCTGTATTTTCTTTTACCCAAACCAGTAACTTTTCAGCACCCTCTCATAAAGTGAACACTTACCAAAGTTAGTAGTGTATTAGCAACTTCTTGGTGACCATGAATAACTGCAAAATGTAATGCAGTAAAACCATCTTCCGTTTTAATATCAACAATGTCTTTGCATTTTTGCAGAATCCTTTCCGTTGCACTGAAGAATAATGGAAAAAAAAATGAAGACAAACATATTATTGGTTTGAAATTTTTGAACAAAATGAGCACTTTTAGGGGAGGGGCAAATTGATTACATCATCCCCAGTACTTGACTGATACTTAATTTATTGACCTGTAAAGGAGGAAAGGAAATGTGAACCTTGGAGAAATTTGAACACAAAATGTAAAGATGGACAAAATGCCACCAAGCCTATTAACGATTCTGCCAGCTCAATGCCTTCAAGACAGAAGTATTAGTACAATGAGAATTTAATGCCAACATATCTGCTCTATGGATTCATAACAAGTTTACAAGAAATATATGTGGTGAGAAAGATATACAACCAGACCGACTTAGTGTTATTGTATTTAATGAAAGGAGCATTAGTAAGTTCGTTAGAAATACAAATGATCTGAGACACCCACTCACACACACACTCACACACACATACACACACATGCATGTATATGTCTGTATATATATATATATATATATATATATATATATAGTTAATCCAAACAAGAAAGCACAAAAAAACTCAACAACGCAAGGACGTGGAACAAATATAGTATTATTGGACGCTCAGGAAAGAAGGGAAGAAGGAGGGTTTAACGTTTCGAGTGGAGCTCTTCGTCGGAAACATAGGAGAAGGGAAGACAGAGGAAAAAAACTCGCCAACGGTACACACGAGGTCACATTTTGCATTTATGGATAGGGGTAGGGATCCACCAAGGACCAGTCCTCAGCCCCCTCTTATTCATCATAGTCCTCCAGGCAATAACAGAGGAATTACAGACAGGATGCCCCTGGGACCTTCTCTATGCTGATTACATTGCCCTAATAGCTGAGTCACTATCAGAACTAGAGGACAAGTTGCAGGTGTGGAAGCAAGGTCTAGAATCAAAGGGCCTTAGAGTCAACCTAGCTAAAACCAAAGTCTTAATAAGTAGGAAGGCAGACAAACCACGAATCTCTTCAGGTAGATGATCCTGCACGATCTATAGAAAAGGCATAGGTAGATTCAGGGATGACATAGAGGTAGCTGATATTGCACTGTGTCTTTACTCAGTCTGCTAGAAATAGCCACTAAAACTCCTTTGAATTCAATCCTACCGTCTTATTTGAGAAAAAGCGCAGGAGTGGCTGTGTGGTAAGTAGCTTGCTAACCAACCACATGGTTGCGGGTTCAGTCCCACTGCGTGGCATCTTGGGCAAGTGTCTTTTACTATAGCCCCGGGCCGACCAATGCCTTGTGAGTGGATTTGGTAGACGGAAACTGAAAGAAGCCTGTCGTATATATGTATATATATATTATGTTGTGTGTGTTGTGTCCTGTGTTTTTGTCCCCCTAGCATTGCTTGACAACCGATGCTGGTGTGTTTACGTCCCCGTCACTTAGCGGTTCGGCAAAAGAGACCGATAGAATAAGTACTGGGCTTACAAAGAATATGTCCCGGGGTCGATTTGCTCGACTAAAGGCGGTACTCCAGCATGGCCGCAGTCAAATGACTGAAACAAGTAAAAGAGTAAAAGAGAGAGTAAAGAGTTATTGGAAAAACATAACCTTGAATAGAACATGCCTGAAATCAGATAGGTTGAGGATTTGCAATGGCTGGAATACTTTTGATCTTAAGTTTACTTACTGAGGGCTGACCTGAAAATAAGCTAAAGGTAAGAATGACACACTAGATAATGTAGCCTTAAATATCCTATATCTGGAATATTTTTGATATGGTGTGCTCAATGTGGTTAATCAGTGACAACAACAAAACTAAATGAAAATAGTCACTTACTAATTATTTCCCTTGATTGCGGCTTGGTGTAATGCATTATAGCCAAAGTGGTCACGGGTCGTGAAATCAATGTCGGGATTATTGATCAGCCTATCAATGATTTTCTCATCGCCTTCACAGATAGCATCATGTATGTCAGTGTTCTCAAAGAAATCCTAATAATAACAATAATAATAACAATAATAATAATAATAATAATAATAATAATAATAATAATAATGATGATAATAATAATAATAATAATAATGATGATAATAATAATAATAATAATAATAATAATAAAATGCCCTGATGCACTACCAGGCAGTGGCTCTCATGGCTTCTGATCTTAACTGATTGGAAGTGTTATCATGTACATTGTTTTGTCTTGGTATAAAAGATGGGCTACAGCAAATATTCTGCTCAATACCACAGAATTGCTTGTCAGTTGTTTGACCTTAACCAGTTGAGCATGTCCCTTAGTGGCTGACGATATGTGCATCTCTGATCACGAGCAGAAGTAGTGGGGGAGCATCATGGCCATGTGTTGAGGGGGATTCTTTGGGGTTTGAATAATTCACCTCTGGAAACATGGGTGGTTTTTTCAACATCCTTAAACAACCCTTATTCAGGGACCTTTTGAGCGGGATGGGCTACTCAACCTGAAGAAAATTCTAACTGGGCCCCACCTGCAAGGTCATGTGCTGTTTATCTTGATATGAGATCACCATGTCGCGCACATATGGTTGTGATGCATGTGCCTGGTGTACCTTTATCAGACGGGTAGTCATGATGGGTATATTGGGCTTCGTATATTTTACCCCAGTGTCACTTTGATGGCATGAACTGCTCTCTCACTCAATAATAATAATATAATAATAATAATAATATATAATAATAATAATAATACATATAATAATAATGATGATAATAATAATAATATAATAATAATAATATAATAATAATGATAATGATAATGATGATAATAATAATAATAATAACAATAATAATAACAATAATAATAATAATGATAATGATAATAACAATAATAATAATAATAATAATAATAATAATAATGATGATAATAATAATAATAACAATAATAATAATAATAATAATAATAATAATAATAATAATAATAATGATGATGATAATAATAATAATAATAATAATGATGATAATAATAATAATAATAATAATAATAATAATGATAATGATAATGATGATAATAATAATAATAATAACAATAATAATAACAATAATAATAATAATAATAATAATAATAATAATAATAATGATGATAATAATAATAATATGATGATAATAATAATAATAATAAAATGATGATAATAATAATAATAATAATAATAATAATAATAATATAATATGATAATGATAATAATAATGATGATACTAATAATAATATAATAATAATATAATAATAATGATAATAATATAATAATAATAATACTAATAATAATAATAATAATAATAATAATAATAATAATAATAATTATTATTATAATAATAATAAATGTCAGAAATTCAAAAGATAGTGCCCTTGGGAACTGCTCATATCCTACGCAAAATACTTTCTATGTAATCTCAAGGTTTAAAACAAACATAATTTTCGTTCTTTTCTTTCTTTCTCTTTTTTTTTCAGATATTCACTAGTACAACACCAAAAAAAAACCCCAAATATATGGCACTCTAGGCATGAACAACATGAACTTCCAAACAGGTGTCTCCTGAGGTCTCTGGGTGAGACTTGGAGCCAACTTGTACAAATATAAAGCAAAAGTCAAACATAGAATAATAATAATAATAATAATAATAATAATAATATAATAATAATAATAATAATAATAATAATAATAATAATAGGAAACATGGGTACATGGGTGGTTCGTTCAACATCCTTAAACAATCCTTATTCAAGAACCTTTTGAGCAGGATGGACTACTCGACCAGAAGAAAATTCTAACTGGGCCCCATCTGCAAGGCTATGCACTATTTAACCTGATATGAGATCCCCATGATATGAAATCATCACATATGGTTGTGGTGCATGTGCCCAGTGTACCCTTATCAGACGGGTAGTCATAATGGGTATACAAGGCTTCATATATTTTACCCCAGTGTCACTTTGATGGCATGCACTGCTCTCTCACTCAATAATAATAATAATAATAATAATAATAATAACAATAATGATAATAATTCTGCTGTAGGCACAAGGCCTGAAACTTTGGGATAAGGGGTAAGTTGATCACATCAACCCCGGTACTTGACTGGTGCTTAATTTATTGACCTTGGTGGAAAATAATGATGATAATGATATTGCTTTATTAACCCTTAGGGATTAAAAAGGTTGGGGACATTACAGGATGGTACAGTGTAGGATTAGAAAGAGGGGTGTGTAAAAACAACAGTAAAGAAAAGTTTCAAAAATGACTAATTCCCCAAAACAGGGAGACTTTCTATGGCTGTTCCCTAATACCCCACCAACCTACGATCACCCAGACCACGAGGACAAGTGCTCCCTCCTCATCCTCCATTCTCAGACTATACGTACATACTAAGAGCAGGTCCGAGTGAATGGACCGGCACTTGCTTCTCTACTCTCACATTCCTTTTCAAGTGAAACTTCAGAATTTTAATGTGGGCCTGTAATGCGTGCATGACTGGTATTTAATTTGTCGATCCCAGGAGGATGAAAGGCAAAGTCAATCTCAATGAGATTTGAGCTCAGAACACATAGACAGATGAAATACGACAAAGGATTTTGCCTGATGTGTTACTGATTCTGCAAGCTCGCTGCCTTTTTTTCTCATGATACTACTACTACTATGAACAGTAATACTACTACTTCTACTACTACTACTACTACTACCACTACTACTATGAACAGTAATACTACTACTTCTACTACTACTACTACTACTACCACTACTACTATGAACAGTACTACTACTACTTCTACAACTACTACTACTACTACCACTACTACTATGAACAGTACTACTACTACTACTACTACTACTACTACTAAGAAGAAGAAGAAGAAGAAGAAAAAGAAGAAGAAGAGAAGTTAATGCAATGAGCGTTTGAGATGCCAGATATATCGGTGTGAAGGCGGCGAGCTGGCAGAATCGTTAGCACGCCGGGCTAAATGCTTAGCGGTGTTTCGTCTGCCGCTACGTTCAGAGTTCAAATCCCGCCGAGGTCGACTTTGCTTTTCATCCTTTCAGAGTCGATTAAATAAGTACCAGTTACACACTGTGGTCGATATAATTGACTTAATCCATTTGTTGTTTGTCCCCTCTATGTGTAACCCCATGTGGGCATTAAAGAAATAAGATATATCGATGTGAACTTACTTCTTCAAGAAGCTTTTTCTTGAATTCTTGAAAATGCATCGTTTTGTCTTCAGCAGCTGTGGAGTTGAAGGCTGTTCGAAAGCACTGTTGTGTCATGTAATCCATTGATTCTATGAAAGGTAAATTCAATGTGAAAATTAATCAGAATAAGAGAAAATGTTTCCAGTACAGCCCCAGCAAAATTTCTGAGATCAAAATCAAAACCAGGATAAGATATTAAAACTATTCTGTGTGTGTGTGTGTGTGTGTGGTGTGTGTGTGTGTGTGTGTGTTGTGTGTGTGTGTGTGTGTGTATGTGTGTTTGTGTGGGGGGGGGCTCAGCAAAATGTTTTTACATTAAGAATTATCACTTATCACACACACAGCTTAATGGTTAAAATGCACATTCTCATCTACATAATTTCAATTTTAGTCCCACTGCAGGGCAATTTAGACATTTGGATGGTGGCATTTGAAGACAGAAACCAAAAGAAGTCCACAAGATATAAAGAGAAATGCCAAAGGAATCTTGCTGATACATCCAGCCCAAACTTTCCAAATAACAATCATTCGGTTTACACATGTGGTTGGATGAGAGTAAAATTGGTAAAACTTACTAAAGTTATCTTCAATGTCATCTATAGGATTTGACACCTTTTTGCAGCATTCAGAGTTGAGTAAACACAATTTACCAGATACCAAAACTACTAAAGTACCAGTTGGTAACGCTAGTTGTACTTCAGCAATATTACCTAATATCTACAAACAAAATAAATATATAAAGGTAAAATATGGTCAATAAGTGAAAATATAGCAACAGATTACCTGGAAAATCCCAGTTTAAATTAAAAGTAGACATACCTCTCTCTTTTTTCTTTTTCTTCCTCTTTGTATCTATAATTAGTGAACTATGAGAGAAAATGACTGTAGTGACGCCATTTTGGAAGTCTTCAGCACGCATGTGCAGAGTTGGATTTCTTCAGGGAGGCCGCCGGGAGTTTCCTCATGCGCATGCGCAGAGAACTAGCAACAGCAAGCTTTCCCACTGTATCGATCTCTCACGAAGCTGACACCGAATTGAACGGACACGTCCTCATAGCTCTCCCAAGCAAGCCAACACGTGGCGGAGCTACACTACGCTGGAACGAGACAGCATTTGGCTCACACCATTTTAACTACTGTGACTAGCTCCCATGGCTACCGGTTCGCCCTGAAGGAAATATATGTATATATATTGTATAGGCGTAGGAGTGGCTGTGTGGTAAGTAGCTTGCTTACCAACCACATGGTTCCGGGTTCAGTCCCACTGCGTGGCACCTTGGGTAAGTGTCTTCTACTATAGCCTCAGGCCGACCAAAGCCTTGTGAGTGGATTTGGTAGACGGAAACTGAAAGAAGCCTGTCGTATATATGTATATATATATATGTGTGTGTGTGTGTGTGTATGTGTGTGTGTGTGTGTACGTGTGTGTATATGTTTGTGCGTCTGTGTTTTTCCCCCAGCATCACTTGACAACCGATGCCGATGTGTTTACGTCCACACAACTTAGCAGTTCGGCAAAAGTAACCGAGAGAATAAGTACTAGGCTTACAAAAGAATAAGTCCCGGGGTCGATTTGCTCGACTAAAGGTGGTGCTCCAGCATGGCCTCAGTCAAATGACTGAAACAAGTAAAAGAGTAAAAAAAAAAAAAGAGTATATTATTGCGAATCCAGAAAAATAAATATTCGAAGTCTTGGTTTTTCCTTCGACAAATAATTTAAGGTAACGGGATGAGACCTGCACCCCTCAAGTATTCGAGACCTTTCATCCTTGTTACATGACTTTCTCTTCCTAGTTTGACATACATATGTTGTCATGTTACTTCTCTTCAACAATTGTTTGAACTGTTGGATGCGTAAACCTCAGATTTATAATCTGACAGGCTTTTCATAAAATATGTCCACTCTGACCTAGATATTCACTAACAACTTTTATAAACAAAAACATTCTGAAATTCATGCATACCTACCAACATATATACCTGTATGAATACATACATACATACATACCTATGTACACACATACATATATACATTCAATCATACATATATACATACATGTTATATAGATATATATATATATATATATTATATAATAGATGTGTGTGTGTTTGTATGAATATATTATATATATATATGTATGTATGTATGTTATGTATGTATGTATGTATATATATATATGTATATATATGTGTGTGTGTATATATATACCTATGTATATGTGTATATATATATATGTATGTATGTATATATCTATCTATAAATATATATATACGAGCAAAACGCCCCCTCCCCGTCCAATGGACGGTGCTGACTTGTCAAACATTTAAACCAAATTTTCTCAAAACAACTTGTTCGACCGTCCCATAGGCTTCCCCTTTGAGAAACACCAACCAATTCAACCTAAATTTGAGACACCAGCGAAAGAAAATATAAAGATAGACTTTCCAAAGAAAAACGATTTTATTCACACAAATATGCAACCGAAGAGTTTAAAGTACCAGTAATGATAAGGCTGTTGACTGGGAGAACACAAACATGGTTTAAACAGGAAAGAAACATGCCTTTAAGCAGTGCAAAAACAACAAAAAAATGGAATGTGCAGTTATGTACAGGTTGATGGAAGAAAAGCAGGACAAAAACGGCTTTATCGATCGCATTCTCACCTGGAATCGATTTGTGTAATCTTTTCAAGACTTATATACGGCCTGATACCGTCGGTATCTACATATCAAAATTGAGTGCAATCGGATGGAGGATGCCCGAGATCCTAGAAGATACACAGACAGACAGAACGGATTTTATATAATATATGTGTGTGTGTGTGTGTGTATGTATTAATCTTTACTCTCTTTTACTCTTTTACTTGTTTCAGTCATTTGACTGTGGCCATGCTGGAGCACCGCCTTTAGTCGAACAAATCGACCCCAGGAGTCTTTTGCCGAACCGCTAAGTGACGGCGACGTAAACACACCAGCATCGGTTGTCAAGCAATGCTAAAGGGAGAAACACAGACACACAAACATACACACACACATATATATATGTATGCATCTATACAACAGGCTTCTTTCAGTTTCCGTCTACCAAATCCACTCACAAGGCATTGGTCGGCCCGAGGCTATAGTAGAAAACACTTGCCCAGCATGCCACGCAGTGGGACTGAACCCGGAACCATGTGGTTGGTAAGCAAGCTACTTACCACATAGTCACTCCTGCGCCTATATATATATATATATATATATATATATATATATGTATATATATATGTATATATATATATATATATGGCAGAATCATTAGCACGCTGGGTGAAATGCTTAGTGGTATTTCATCTGCTGTTATGTTCGAAGTTCAAATTCCGCTAAGATCGACTTTGCCTTTCATCCTTTCGGGGTCGATTAAATAAGTCCCAGTTATGCACTGGGATCAATGTAATTGACTTAATCCCTTTGTCTGTCCTTGTCTGTCCCCTCTATGTTTAGCATCCTGTGAGCAATGAAATGCGAAGTAGATGAAACAGGGGCAACTGAAGAAGGGGAATATTCCTTGTGTTGTATGTCTTGTATTCTGTTCTTTCATTGTTTAAAACATAGTTCGTTTCCATGTCTTTGTTTTTATGTTTTCGTTTCTCATTGTGTTCAACGTTTTTTTGATATCCTGTACCCATATATGCATGTATATATACATATAGATGTAGGTATGTACATATATGTATGTATATATGCATATATTTATATATTATTGTATTATTATATGATTGAATGCCAGCATCCTTTTCTAAGTAAGTTTTTATCTATCTCTCTCTATCTCTCTCTCTCTCTCCTCTCTATATATAATATATAATATATAATTATATATATATTATAATATATATAATATATATATATATATATATATATATAATATATATATATATATATATTTATATATATATATATATATATTTATATATATTTATATATATATATATATATATATATATATATATATATATATATATATATATATTATGTTGTGTGTGTGTGTATATCTTAATATATAAAACTGAGAATGTGTGTCTGTCTGTTTGTGTGTGTGTTTCCCTAAAACTTGAGAACTACATAACCAATTTCATTCAAATTTTACACATGACTTACTTAGGGTCTGGGGAGTGTCATCGGCAAAAACTTTTAAAAACTTTTTGCCTAGGGCGAGCCCACAGCAATATCATATCTTCTCCACTATTTCAGTATTACGTGTTAAAAGTGAAACAAAAATATTTCTCTATTTTATGTCAGATGCTTTCACTTTAACAGTAAAAATAATAATAACAATTGAATTATATGTAGTAAGTAATAATTAAGATCAAACTAAAGTATAATATAATCGTTACATAACAAAAGTAAAAATAGCAATTGGTATAAAATTGCATCAATGATTTGAACTTGAATAAGCAGTTTCACATGAATGGGAATAAATTAAAAATAAAATTAGCGTGCAGAAGTGGAATAGTCCAGATGGATAATAAAAAATTAAATTAAAGAAAAGACTATTGTCTATAAAGTATACAATGTAGAGAAAAATGATTTGAACACATGGAGAAAAGCACCTTCGAAAAGTGTCTTGGTGCGACTATGAAAAATATCTAATCAGAGGCGGTAAATACGCCACAATAGAACCAAGGTTCGAGTCAACGGAGCGTGCAAGGGAGTACTCGACTCGAACTTGCAAAGTGGAAATATTCTATTTTTACCTTTATATCTGGGACGTAGGACGTCCCGGAAAAAGATTTTAAATGCCCCCCCCCCTCCCCGAAGTAGAGGTAGGCTGGATTATGGCACACTTCTATACAAAAGGGAGGACAAGATACAATTGAACGAAATTACAAGAGACGGGCTAACAATTCCAGTCTGTTATATATTTTGAGTATTGTTATCACTAGCGATATCAAGATATAACTTTGTATTTTGCATTTTATGTGTAGATGTATATATATAGATGTACATGTAATATGTACACATATATATATACACATATATACATGCACTAGCAGTATCACCCGGCAACGACGGGTCTTTAAGGCTAGTATATATATATATATATATATGTATGTATGGATATATATATGTATATATATATATATATATGTATATATATATATATATGTGTATATATATATATGTGTGTGTATATATATATATATATGTATATATGTGTATATATATATAACTTAATAAATAAATATATGCATACATACATACATATATGTACGTACCTACATCTACATGTATATATACATGCATATATATATATATCTATATATCTATATATATATATATATATATATATATGAGTACAGGACACCACAAATAGACGTAGAACTCAACGAGAAACGAATATATAAAAACATGGAAACGGACTTTTTTTAACAACGAAAAACAGAGCACAAGACAAACAACACAAGGAACATTCCTCTTCATCAGCTGTCCCCTCCCCGGTTTGACTCCATGAGTGTTTCGAAGGTAAGGACAGAACACGACCCGTCGAACCGGTCCTTTCTGCAAAGGAATTAAATAAAATTCCTTTGCAGAGGGGTAAAACAAGGAAAAGAAATAATATATATATATAATATATATATATATATATATATAATATATGCATACTAATGTTTATGTGTTTGTGTAAGAAGATAATGTCTCAAAGATAAATTTCATGATAGTCATGGGTGGACCCACCTTAATCAGGACAAAAAATATACACTTTCAGAAATATACTCACTGATGTCATATCATCAACCCATCCACCATGTCCTTTCTGACACACTTTAACTTTTTGAATATCTTCAATTATCTGAATTACATCACCGGCGGAAAATTGTTGGTGCTGAAATGTGGAAATATACATATATATATATATATATGTGTGTGTGTGTGTGTGTGTGTGTGTGTGTGTATAAACAAACTTATATTTGTTTTTAAGAAGAGTTGAATGTGTATTGTACGATACAGACAAGAAAGTGATATTTCAAATGCAGTACCACTTTTAAAACAGCAGAAAAATTAAGTATTATTACCCTTATACAGACAGATAGAGATACATGCACACACACCAAACAACACACACCACACACACCACACACACACACACACACAAACACACACACACAACACAACACACGCACACACAAACACACCACACAAACACCCGCACAACCACACACAACCACTCACACACACACCACACACACACACATAAAACACACACCAACACACGCACACACACACACAACACAAACACACCACCACACAAACACACGCACACACCACACACACACACACACAAAACACGCACACACACACACACACACACAAACACACGCACACAACACACACACACACACAACAACCCACGCAACACACACACACACACACACAAACACACGCACACCACAACACAACACAAAACGCACCACACACACACACACACACAAACAACGCATCACAACACACACGCACACACACAAACACAACGCACACACACACACACACACAAACCACCCACAACACACACACAACACACAACCACCCCACAACACCACACCCCACACAACACACTCGCAAACAACACAACACACACACACAAACAACAAGCGCGCACAACACACACACACACACACAAACACACGCACACACACACACACAAACACACGCACACACACACGCACACACACGCACACACACACACACAACCACAACACACAAAACACACCACACACCACACAAACACACGCACACCACACACACACAAAACACACCACACACACACACACACACAACACCCACACACACACACACAAACACACGCACACCAACACACACACAGACACACCACCCCACACACACACACACACATATATATATATATATATATTTGTTGTGCAAATTTTTTATGTGAAGTCGTGTGTTGAAACATATTGTTGTATTTCGGAATGGTCATTTTGCCATTTTAGCCTATAAAACACACGTACTATATATTTGGTATTACTTTGCTTCAGTGTTATTTATTTTTTACATTAATCTTAATCTTATTTCGGCCAGAGTTCTTTCGTCACACTCCTGTGACCGCATCAGTGGTCCTTTGTTTTCTTCTTCTTCTATTTGTGTCTCTCCTTACTAACCGTCAGCCATTTTTGTATTTCTATTGTATGTCCTATAATATATATATAATATATATATATTATAGAGAGAGAGAGAGAGAGAGAGAGAAGAGAGAGAGAGAGAGAAAAGAGAGAGGGTGAAACAGAGATTAAATTAGATTTAAGCCTATTGCTACAATATTTCTTTTGAAATGCAATGTATTTGTTTCATTTAATTTTCAAGTTTTAAAATCATGAATAATTTAGCAAAATTCATTGTGTCATTAATTCATTGTTTGGGATTTCAATTAGCATAAAATTTCAAGAGAGTGTTTTCATTCATATTATTTAAAAGAAGAAGGTTGTATCATTATAATAAGAGTGATCTCAGGAAGGTTGATATCAAAAGGGGGCAGTGAACATTCCAGATATCTCACAAAGAGACAACAACTTACTTGTCTTTGAAAACCTCTGTATTCCTGCCTGTTCTGTAAGAGGTTTTCGAAGTCAGAAGTCATTTTAGAAAACTTTTCCATCATCTCCCGCATTTCAGCTATAAAGAGAAATGCAACAAAAAATTCAATGAAAGGAAAATAATTCCTGCATGTCTATAAGCAATATAGCTAAAAAAAATACTTGAGCGCAATCGGATGGAGGATGCCCGAGATCCTAGAAGATACACACACAGACAGACTTGGCTCTCCATCTCTTATGACAGTGAGCGTTCCGGTTGATGCAATTAATGGAACAATCTGCTTGTGAAATTAACATACAAATGGCTGAGCTCTGCACAGACATACATAGTTAAGTTAAGTTAAGTTAATTTTTTGGCTCAAAAAGCAAAAAGCAAGGCCATGTAGGGGGACATGGAGTTATGAAAAGGGAGGGTGTTCATGCAAAGAATTCAGGCCATTTCTGGTCAAGGGAGACTTTGAACCGAGCGGTCGTTGGCGTCTTCACTATCTCGTCTGGCAGCATATTCCACAGATCCGCAACCTGCACAGAGAAAGCCCCTCTCCTTTGATTGAGATGAAATCGTCGCAGATAGAGCTTTTCGGAGTGACCCCGCAGCCAACGCTCTGGAGCAGGAATGAAGAATAGCTCTTTCGAGAGGTTACACTTTCTGCTTATGATGTGAGCAAGAATGAGATCACCACGGCGTCGTCATTTTTCTAGAGAATAAAGGTCGAGCGTCTTCAGCCTTACTCTTAATGTAGGGCGATTCAGCATAACACAGAATATGACAAGGATGGTCCTGTTGTATAATAAGTAAAACTCATTATTGCCAGTTGAGTAGAATGGAATAATATGAAATAGAGTGTCTTGCTCAAGAACACAATGTGTCACTAGGAATAGAACACATTACCAAATACCCTAATTAATAAGCCAAATACCTTAATTAATAAGCCAATACACAGTAAAAACATCATCATCATCATCGTCGTTTAACATCCGCTTTCCATGCTAGCATGGGTTGGACGTATAACTGAGAGCTGGTGAACCAGATGGCCGCACCAGGCTTCAATCTTGATCTGGCAGAGTTTCTACAGCTAGATGCCCTTCCTAATGCCAACCACTCCGAAAGTATAGTGGGTGCTTTCACATGCCACCGGCACGGGGCCAGTCAGGCGGCACTGGCAACGACCTCGGTCGAATTTTTTTTACACATGCCACAGGCACGGGTGCCAGTAAGGCGATGCCGGTAACGATCCCACTCGAATGGTGCTTTTTGACGTGCCACCGGCACAGAGGCCAGATAGCCACTCTGGTAACGATCACGCTCGGATGGTGCTCTTAATACTCTACTAGCACAGGGCTCGAGTGCCAGTAATGCGATGCTGGTAGCGATCACGCTCGAATGGTGCCTTTTAAGTCCCACTGGCACGGAAGCCGGTTAGCCGCTCTGTCAATGACATTAAAAGAATATGTAGAAAATTCAGTTATCCATTAACCCTTTGGTCCCAGTGATGCCAGATAGGAGGGAGTTTACAATTGAAGTATTTAGACTTGGAATGATTGTGTGTAATATCATTTTGTAGTTCCATCTACACTTTGGACAAGGTTATTAGACAGTACTACAATAGCTAATAAATAATTTCCAACACAAGTTATTTTTCAGTATTGCATAATCAGAGAATTTTCAAGCCCATAAAAGTGTTAATTCAAAAAGAAGTACAGAATTTTACTGGCTGGTGTATTTTATATATCCTGTACCCCCATTTATGTATTTATAAAGTGCGTAAAGGAAAACTAAGAAAAATAATTAATCTTACCGTTATCACTTGGTCCCTGAACTATCGTGTTTGGGGGTGCCTTTTCACAGCACTCAGGATTCAATACAAATGTTTTACCAAACACCGATGCGAGTATATCACCATTTGCGAGCACAGATCTTACTATACCAACTTTACCTAACATCTATAAAAATAAAAGAAATAGCTTGCTAAATAAACTCAAGAAATGAACATAATCCAAGTTGCAGGAGATCAAAGTGGTAGAAAAAAATTTTTTAAAGTGAAATTAATGGCATAAATATTTATTTTTAATGTTTCAAAATGTATTCGATGACTGGCGTCCGTGCTAGCGGTGTGCAAAGAGCACCATACGAGTGTGACCATTGACAGAGCGGCTAACCAGCTTCCGTGCCAGTGGCACTTAAAAGGCACCATTCGAGCGTGATCGTTACCAGTGTTGCCTTAAAGAGCACCATCTGAGCGTGATCGTTGCCAGAGTGGCTATCCGACCTCTGTGCCGGAGGCACGTAAAAGACTCCATTCGAGCGTGATCGTTACCAGCATCGCCTTACTGGCACCTGTGCCGGTGGCATGTGTAAAAGATTCGAGCGAGGTCATTGCCAATACCGCCTGACTGGCCCCATGCCGGTGGCACGTAAAAGCACCCACTACACTCTCGGAGTGGTTGGCGTTAGGAAGGGCATCCAGCTGTAGAAACTCTGCCAGATCAAGATTGAAGCTTGGTGCAGCCATCTGATTCGCCAGCCCTCAGTCATTCGTCCAACTCATGCTAGCATGGAAAGCGGACGTTAAACGACAATGATGATGATGTTTCAAAATGTAAAGCCATTGCCCATGATCTTCACATACTTCCACAGCTAAGATTGTTGGTCTTAATGAAGTTTATCCCCAGGTTAGCCCCAATAAAGCATGTCTGTGATCAGAAGTGATCCACTCTTGACTATCTTGTCAGTGATAGCAGTGTTTCATCTTACGAGTGGTAGTAGTGTTTCAATCAAAACTAACACCTACTGGAGATGACTCTAAATCTGCCCAACCCTTCTATGACATCATCATCATCATCATCATCATCGTTTAACGTCCGCTAGCATGGGTTGGACGGTTTGACTGTGGGCTGGCGAACCACATGGCTGCACCAGACTTCAATCTTGATCTGGCAGAGTTTCTTCAGCTAGATGCCCTTCCTAATGCCAACCACTCCGATAGTATAGTGGGTGCTTTCACATGCAACCGGCATGGGGCCAGTCAGGCGGCACTGGCAACGACCTCGGTCGAATTTTTTTTTAC
>NW_021833729.1:72500-75117 GCF_006345805.1 Octopus sinensis
TATATATATATATATATATATATGTCATATAACCAGCACCCATGTAAGTGGTACATAAAAAGCACTTTTCGAGCATTGAGCCTCATGGAGGCAAAGTGGTTGAGCTCCTTTTGAATGTTGGGTTTCACAGAGGCAAGGACCAGATCATTTGACATTATGCTGTGCTTCAAGCATTGGACCTCTCAAAGGCAATGACTGAGTCCATTTGGCATTATGCTGTGCTTGTGAGTGGATTTGGTAGACGGAAACTGAAAGAAGCCTGTCATATATATGTATATATATATGTGTGTGTATGTGTTTGTGTGTCTGTGTTTTGTCCCTCTATCATTGCTTGACAACCGATGCTGGTGTGTTTACGTACCGGTAGCTTAGCGGTTCGGCAAAAGAGACCGATAGAATAAGTACTGGGCTTACAAAGAATAAGTGCCGGGGTCGATTTGCTCGACTAAAGGCGGTCGGTGCTCCAGCATGGCCGCAGTCAAATGACTGAAACAAGTAAAAGAGAAAAAAAAAAGAGATATCTGTGGAGTGCTCAACCACTTGTAAGTTAATTTCACAAACATTCTCCTCGGTTCAGTATATCAACTGAAAAACTCATTCTCGTAACAGACCAGCTTTGGTTTTTATCTTTTGTTATATAGTTTGTATTATGTTATTTATGACTGATCATTTAATGCAAACAAGCTAGGAAGCTACACTTACGTTTGTCATAGTGGGTCTCGCTCCTACATGATCTTCTCGCAACACCTTTCGTAAATCTGCATCACTAGGTGCTGTCACATTTACTTGTTTGAATAAATCCAATGATATATTTATACCCATTGTTTCCACACATTCAAATTTACCTGAAACAACGAGAAAATATAAACATTTACACACACATATATGCATACATACATACATATATACTCTTTATCTTATATTAAACTTTTAATACTTTTTGATAGTTTAAAAAAAATAAATAAATAAATAAATATAAAAATATAAAAATATATTAAAAAATAATAAAAATATATATAAATAAAAATAAAAAATAAATAGTTAAATAAAATAATAATAAAAATATATATATATTTATAATTTATAAGTTTAAATTATTAATTTAAATAATTTTTTTAAAAATTTTAACTTTAATTTAAATATTTTAATTGGATTTTTATATTTTATATTTTATATTTTTTATATATTTTTTAATTAATTTTATTTCTATGTATTGGCTTATGATTTTCACTGTTTGATTTGCCTAATAGTGGTTTTATCTCTAATTTAATATAATATAATATATATATATATATATATATATGTATGTGTGTGTCTGTGTGTGTAGATTCAGATGAATATGGTACCTAAGTTGAGGCACCAGAATTTAGTACGGTATTATCCATACAATTTAAAATAAGGTGATTAAAATCAAAATAAGCAACAAGGATATCCAGAGGTAATGCAGTACGATCGTTTCATGCAACTCCATTTAATTGAACAATGTAATCATTTCACTACATCAATTTAAAATGTAGAGCAATTTTCAGCTGCACAAAGACATAGAATATAATTAAATTAGAACGGATGGACACATTAGAATAATTTTACCTAAAATCTCCAAAAGGTTAAAGAGATAGGCAAAGAACATTTTGTACGAACAACAACATAGTTGTAACTATGATGTCGCTGGTACAAAATGGTCTATCCCCTTAACTTCTAGGAGATTTTAGATAAAATTATACTAAGGCGCAGGAGTGGCTGTGTGGTAAGTAGCTTGCTAACCAACCTCATGGTTCCAGGTTCAGTCCCACTGCGTGGCATCTTGGGCAAGTGTCTTTGCTATAGCCCCGGGCCGACCATGCCTTGTGAGTGGGGATTTGGTAGACGGAAACTGAAAGAAGCCTGTCGTATATATGTATATATTAATATATATATATATGTGTGTGGTGTGTGTTTAGTTTTGTGTTCTGTGTGTTTACCCTAGCATTGCTGACAACCGATGCTGGTGTGTTTACGTCCCCGTCACTTAGCGGTTCGGCAAAAGAGACCGATAGAATAAGTACTGGGCTTACAAAGAATAAGTCCCGGGGTCGATTTGCTCGACTAAAGGCGGTGTTCCAGCATGGCCGCAGTCAAATGACTGAAACAAGTATAAAGGTAAAAGGGTAAAAATAAGGATAATGTGGCCTTATATAAGGCAAAATTGATCCTTATATAAGGCAAATAAGAAAATGGAGAGGATAAACAATCGACAAACATCAGCTTGTAAGCATTCAATTATATCTATTTATTAGTTGATTACAAATAAATATGTAAGTGATCCAAATAAACGAATTTAGTGAGAAGGAGCTACAGAATTCTATAGGATCGCCCCATAGTCAGCACTGGATACCATCAATACCAAGCAAATCTCGAAGTCGACGTTCCAATAATAATGCATATGACTTGAGATGTTTGCCTTGCCTTAAAGATTGTAGTCCATTTTAACAATTATATATATATATATATATGTGTGTGTGTGTGTGTGTGAATATAATTGTTAAAGTGGACTATATATATATATAAGGGTGTATATATATGTATATATATTTGTATATATATATGTATATATGTATACATATATATGTCTATATGT
>NW_021833730.1:5000-20000 GCF_006345805.1 Octopus sinensis
TGTTGTTGTTGTTGTTGGCCTCTTCATCATTACCACACATGTTAATATTATTATCATTAGATTTATTATTTTTATTATAATTATTACCATGACGATGATGATAATAACAATCATCACCATCATTATTATTATCATTATTATTATTATTATTATTATTATCATTATTATTATCATTATTATTATTATCATTATTATTATCATTATTATTATCATTATTATTATTATAATATTATTATTATTATTATTATCATTATTATTATCATTATTATTATTATTATTATTATCCTTATTATTATTATCATTATTATCATTATTATTATTATTATTATCATTATTATTATTATTATCATTATTATTATTATTATCATTATTATTATTATTATTATTATTATTATTATCATTATTATTATTATCATTATCATTATTATTATTATCCTTATTATTATTATCATTATTATTATTATCATTATTATTATTATTATTATTATTATTATTATTATTATCATTATCATTATTATTATTATCATTATCATTATTATTATTATCCTTATTATTATTATCATTATTATTATTATTATTAATAATAATAATAATAATAATAATATTTTTGTTAATTTTGATAAAGAAGTCATTTAAATTGTTAATTAAAAGTAGTCAGAAGATATTTATTCCTTTCCTCTCTCTCTCCCCGCCCCCCACCCTCCACCCCCCCCCCCACACCCCTACCGAAACATCCTTGAATATGTGCTCCCTTTCATCTCTCTAACGAACTGTGAAGGGGTTGGTCGGTTCGGTTCGGTTCGCAGGGACGACTGCCTTATCTACGATTAGATCTCACAATCCAGCCGATGAGAAATAACAGCTACAGAAACACACACACACACACACACACTGATTGAAAGTGTGTGTGTGTGTGTATGTGTGTGTTTGTCTGTGTGTGTGTTTGTGTGTGTGTGTTATGTGTGTGTTTGTGGTGTCTTGTGTGTGTGTGGTGTTTGTGTGTGTGTATGTTCGTGTGTGTGTGTGTCTGTGTGTGTGGTGTGTTGTGTATGTGTATGTTTGTGTGTGTGTGTTTGTGTGTGTGTGTTGGTGTGTTGTGTGTTTATGTTGTGGTGTATTTGTGTGTGTGGGTTTTGTGTGTGTGTTGTGTGTGTGTGGTTTGTGTGTGTGTGTTTGTGTGTGTATGTTTGTGTGTGTGTGTGTGTGGGTTTTTGTGTGTGTGGTTTGTGTGTGTCTGTGTGTGTGTGTCTGTGTGTGTGTGCGTGTGTGTGTGTTTGTGTGTTTGTATGTGTGTGTGTGTGTCTGTGTGTTTGTGTGTGTGTTCGTGTGTCTGTGTGTGTTTGTGTGCGTGTGTATTTGTGTGTGTTTGTGTGTGTGTGTTTGTGTGTGTCTGTGTGTGTGTGTCTGTGTGTGTGTGTGTTTGTGTGTGTGTGTGTGTGTGTTGTGTGTGTTTGTGTGCATGTGTGTGTGTTTGTGTGTGTGTGTTTGTGTGTGTCTGTGTTTGTGTGTGAGTTTGTGTGTGTGTGTGTGTGTGTGTGTGTGGATGGATGCATAAATGTGTGTGGGGAGGTGTATGCGTTTTATTCTAATATATTCACTGTGTACATCCGATTGACTTTTTTGTCTATTTACCTGTTTTTTTGTTGTTCTTGAATTTACATGTAAATCTCTGTGTGCACGTATGTATATACACTTTACTCTTTTTTACTCTCCTTTACTTGTTTCAGTCATTTGACTGCGGCCATGCTGGAGCACCGCCTTTAATCGAGCAACTCGACCCTGGGACTTATTCTTTTCGTAAGCCCAGTACTTATTCTATCGGTCTCTTTTGACAAACCGCTAAGTTACGGGGACGTAAACACACCACCATCGGTTGTCAAGCAATGCTAGGGGGACAAACACAAACACACCCAACACACAACACACACACACATATATATATATATATATATATATATATATATATATATTATATATATATATACATATATACGACAGGCTTCTTTCAGTTTCCATCTACCAAATCCACTCACAAGGCTTTGGTCGGCCCAGGCTATAGTAGAAGACACTTGTCCAAGATGCCACGCAGTGGGACTGAACCCAGAACCATGTGGTTGGTAAGCAAGCTACTTACCACACAGCCACTCCTACGCCTATATATATATATAATATATATATATATTTGTAAAAAATGAAGTTCGAAAATGCTGCTATATTATACAATTTTTAATTTTTATAAAAATTTAAAATTGTATAATATAGCAGCATTTTCGAACTTCATTTTTTACAAATATATACCTACTCGTACACGAGCTAATCCTATTATAAATATATATATATATATATATTATATATATATATATATATTTTTTAATTTATGTACCCTTTTCAAGCCGAGCCAGGCTCATGGGCCCGGTTTCCCAGTTTCCTGGTTTCTGTGGCGTATGTGTTCCCCCCAGCTGAACGGGATGCCAGTCCATTGCAGCGTTACTCAAGAAACAGGAAGAAAGAGTGAGAGAAAGTTGGGGGCGAAAAATTACAACAGGGGTCGCCACCACCTCCTGCTGGGGCCTCGTGGAGCTTTTAGGTGTTTTCGCTCAATAAACACACACAACGCCTGGTCTCATGCATCACATCATAGCTTCTTCAGAGCTTCTGATGTGAAGTGCAAGTCTATTCGGGAAACACTGCGATGATCTTTTCCATATGTGTAAACGTTCCCCCAAATGAAGCTGCACTTCATTTTTGGGCTCTGATGAAGCTATGAGGTGATACACAGGCACTCAACGATGAGAGCATTGCATCTTATAGCAGAAACAGCAGGAAGCTGATGAAGTTCACAAGATAATTTCTTGTTCACTTGTCATATATTTAAGTTCTTATAAACACACACACACACACACAAAAATCAGTAAAATCGAAAATTGAACCGTTATGAAAACCTCCTCGAGGAATATGAAGATGCAGGCTGGAAAGCGGAACATTTTCCTATCGAAGTCGGATGTAAAGGGTTTGTTGGACACAGCGTGAGACGACTGTTGTTATCGCTAGGCCTAACTCATCGTAAAGTCAATACCACCATGACCGATATCCAAACTACAGTGGAGAAGACTAGCCACTGGATTTGGTTAAAAAGAGACGATGAGCGATGGCTAGAAGGATATTGAGTTTAACTTCATAACCAGCTGATCGAGCAAGCGGGGCCTCATATCAGTGAGGGGGGCCAGTGCGTATTGATGCCTTCGAGAGGTAGGCCCCGAAATGGAGAAGGCTAGCCACTGGATTTGGTTAAAAAGAGACGATGAGCGATGGCTAGAAGGATATTGAGTTTAACTTCATAACCAGCTGATCTAGCAAGCGGGGCCTCATATCAGTGAGGGGGGCCAGTGCGTATTGCTGCCTTCGAGAGGTAGGCCCCGAAATGGAGAAGGCTAGCCACTGGATTTGGTTAAAAAGAGACGATGTGCGATAGCTAGAAGTATATTGAGTTCTTCATAACCAGCTGATCTAACAAGCGGGGCCTCATATCAGTGATGGGGGCTGGTGCGCATTGATGCCATCGAGAGGTAGGCCCTGATATGGAGAAGGCTAGCCACTGGATTTGGTTAAAAAGAGACGATGAGCGATGGCTAGAAGGATATTGAGTTAAACTTCATAACCAGCTGATCTAGCAAGCGGGGCCTCATATCAGTGATGGGGGCCGGTGCGCATTGATGCCGTCAAGAGGTAGGCCCCGAAACGGCGCGCATTCTCTCCTGATGACCCCATACACTTGCTAGCTTCCGGTATACGGAGCTTTTTGCAAGACAACGACACTTCATAATCAATGGCAAGCCAGCAGAATCATCAGTACAATGGGCAAAGGGCTAAGTGACATTTCCTTTGGCTTTATGATCTGGGGTCAAATTCCACTGAGTGACATGAGGGACATAAGCGGAACATAACTTAAACAGCAACACCATGCCCACCACATCTGTTTGGATAGCATTGAATACAACAATTATTCTATGATGTATTTCTGAGACGTTGACAGCCATTTCATTACTCATACATATACAAGTGTACATGCAAAAGACAGTAGAAAGTGATTTGAGGTAGATTTGGCTGCTATTTCTACCAGGTCTAACAACCATTTAGAGATCCCCCACATTGGCTCATATATACATATATACATACATAAGACAATAGGATGTGATTTGAGGGAGATTTGGCTGCTATTTCTAACAGGTCTAACAACCATTTACAGATCTCCCACATTGGCTCATATATACATATATACATACGTAAGACATTAGGGTGTGATTTGAGGGAGATTTGGCTGCTATTTCTACCAGGGCTATCTACCAAGTAGAGGTCTCCCTCATTGGCTCATACATATATACATACATAAGACAGTAGGGTGTGATTTGAGGGAGATTTGGTTGCTATTTCTACCAGGTCTAGCTACCAAGTAGAGGTCTCCCTCATTGGCTCATACATATATACATACATAAGACAGTAGGGTGTGATTTGAGGGAGATTGGTTGCTATTTCTACCAGGTCTAGCTACCAATAGAGGTCTCCCTCATTGGCTCATACATATATACATACATAAGACAGTAGGGTGTGATTTGAGGGAGATTTGGTTGCTATTTCTACCAGGTCTAGCTACCAAGTAGAGGTCTCCCTCATTGGCTCATACATATATACATACATAAGACAGTAGGGTGTGATTTGAGGGAGATTTGGTTGCTATTTCTACCAGGTCTAGCTACCAAGTAGAGGTCTCCCTCATTGGCTCATACATATATACATACATAAGACAGTAGGGTGTGATTTGAGGGAGATTTGGTTGCTATTTCTACCAGGTCTAGCTACCAAGTAGAGGTCTCCCTCATTGGCTCATACATATATACATACATAAGACAGTAGGTGTGATTTGAGGGAGATTTGGTGCTATTTCTACCAGGTCTAGCTACCAAGTAGAGGTCTCCCTCATTGGCTCATACATATATACATACATAAGACAGTAGGGTGTGATTTGAGGGAGATTTGGTTGCTATTTCTACAAGGTCTAGCTACCAAGTAGAGGTCTCCCTCATTGGCTCATACATATATACATACATAAGACAGTAGGGTGTGATTTGAGGGAGATTTGGTTGCTATTTCTACCAGGTCTAGCTACCAAGTAGAGGTCTCCCTCATTGGCTCATACATATATACATACATAAGACAGTAGGGTGTGATTTGAGGGAGATTTGGCTGCTATTTCTACCAGGTCTAGCTACCAAGTAGGGGTCTCCCTCATTGGCTCATACATATATACATACATAAGACAGTAGGGTGTGATTTGAGGGAGATTTGGCTGCTATTTCTACCAGGTCTAGCTACCAAGTAGGGGTCTCCCTCATTGGCTCATACATATATACATACATAAGACAGTAGGGTGTGATTTGAGGGACATTTGGTTGCTATTTCTACAAGGTCTAGCTACCAAGTAGAGGTCTCCCTCATTGGCTCATACATATATACATACATAAGACAGTAGGGTGTGATTTGAGGGAGATTTGGTTGATATTTCTACCAGGTCTAGCTACCAAGTAGAGGTCTCCCTCATTGGCTCATACATATATACATACATAAGACAGTAGGGTGTGATTTGAGGGAGATTTGGTTGCTATTTCTACCAGGTCTAGCTACCAAGTAGAGGTCACCCTCATTGGCTCATACATATATACATACATAAGACAGTAGGGTGTGATTTGAGGGAGATTTGGTTGCTATTTCTACCAGGTCTAGCTGCCAAGTAGAGGTCTCCCTCTTTGGCTCATACATACATAGATACATACATAAGACAGTAGGGTGTGATTTGAGGGAGATTGGCTGCTATTTCTACCAGGTCTAGCTACCATGTAGAGGTCTCCCTCATTGGCTCATACATACATGGATACATACATAAGACAGTAGGGTGTGATTTGAGGGAGATTTGGCTGCAATTTCTACCAGGTCTAGCTACCAAGTAGAGGTCACCCTCATTGGCTCCAACATACATATATACATACCAGGGCTCGCAAAAAACCGATAATTCCCAAAACCGAGTTCAAGTATAAGTAATTCTCAAAACCGGTTAAAAACCGATTTTCAAGGGTACTACTTAAAAAGAATGGTCCCGGTGCGCGCACTCGCGCATCCGCGCTAGCTAGTCGTGACTAGTCGATCCTTACTTTGTGTTTTTTGTGAAAATTATTTACTTTGTGTAAAAAAATTTATTTATTTTGTGTTTTATTTACTTTGCTAAGTAGTCGTTGTAGGATCGACTAGTCACGACTAGCTAGCGCGGATGCGCGAGTGCACGCACCGGGATCACTCTTCTTAAATAGTACCCGAATTCTTTAGAGATTTCAAATCCATCTGTTACCATCTTGGGCTCTTCATTCATTTTCTTCATTGCGCTTGTGTATTCACGAATGAGTTCATTACCTTCATAAGTAGATGGGACAACAGTAACACTTGTTTTTAGGTTCCCTCCTATTTCATTTTCTTTGTATAATTCTGTTGTTCTCAGCATCATGTTCAGGAAATAATCTCCTATATGTTTGTTCAGCATACTTCCTTAAATGCTGTTTCGTTAAAAATTAGAAAAGGTCCAGAAATCGACTCACCTTTAAATTTCCTTGGGTTATGTAAATACCTCAAGAGAGACAAGGTTTCCACATTTCTTCTCTTATTATATCTATGCATAAGTCTTTCACGAAGATTTAGAGCCAAAAGGTTGCCGACGATATTAAGTTTATTCAATAATGATTCTATAGGATATTCTGCTTTCAGTAAACCCGAATCATCAGCGCAAACAGCCTTCAAAATAATTTCCACTGAATGCAGAATTTCATATAGTAAATGGAGAGATTTCCATCCTTCGTCAGCGATGGGCATCTGTGGAAAATTCTGCTCGTAGGGCATTTGGAATGCAGCTTTTCAATTTCAAAAGTCTCTCAATCATATGGAATGTGCCATTCCACCGAGTTCTGCAATCCAGTATAAGTTTATATTCTCTGTTATCAAAGTTCGCTCGTACAAAATCTTGCAAAATTTCATTTTTTGTAGATTTACGGAAAAGTTTTGAAATGTTTCTTACCTTATTTAAAACTTTGTTAAATTCGGGTTTTAGCTGGGGAAAACAAGTATTTTCGTGAGCCAAATCTGTTTGACAAAGTATGTCTTGTTGGCTTATGTCAGCTTCATCAGCACTATCGTCTGTTATGACGATCACTATCGTCTGTTATGGCGATCACTGTCGTCTGTTATAGCGATCTCTTCACTTTTTTCATCTAACAATTTAGTGTTACTTCCTTGAAATGAATCTGATACTGGTTATTACATATGCTCAATGGGAAAGATCACCCGACGGAAGACTAACAGCATCCCCTTGACTTGCTCTGAATAAACTCAGTTACCTGCAAAATCAAAGAGTCAGCCAGGGGTTAGCGAAGGAGATGACAAGGTGCTGATCTCAGGTTCAAGGGGAAAGAAGGTGAGATATGTTGCGATATGTTTCAATGAAACAGACAGTACTCTCAACTAAAGGCGACCGACAACAGTTCAGTTAGTTCAGTTTCAACGATATTTCTTGAAAAGAAAAAATGGAGAAATGTTTTGCGAACAAAAAAAAAAAAAAAAGAAACAGCGGATCTTTTCACTTTGACCGGCACATTTAAAAAATAGTTATTTGTAACTAAACACCTTTAAACTTCGTATACTGGTAAAATGTGTTACACAAAACATCTTTTATTGAAAAGATCCGAAACAGCAAGCCTTAAAATCGGTTTTGGTAAATCCGTTTCGGTTTTACTGATCATAATATAAAACCGGTTTCGAGGCCTAGCTCATACATAAGACAGTAAGGTGTTATTTGAGGTAGGTTTGGCTGCTATTTCTACCAGGTCTAGCTACCATGTAGAGGTCTCCCTCATTGGCTCATACATACATGGATACATACATAAGGCAGTAGGGTGTGATTTGAGGGAGATTTGGCTGCTATTTCTCCAAGGTCTACCTACCATGTAGGGGTCCCCTCATTGGATCATACATACATATATACATAAATAAGAGAGTAAGGTGTGATTTGAGAGAGATTTGGCTGCTATTTCTACCAGGTCTAGCTACCATGTAGAGGTCTCCTTCATTGGCTCATACATACATATATACATAAATAAGACAGTAAAGTGTGGTTTGAGGTAGATTTGGCTGCTATTTCTACCAGGTCTAGCTACCATATAGATGTCTCCCTCATTGGCTCATGCATATATATTTATACATAAGACAGTAAGGTGTGGTTTGTTGAAGATTTGGTTACTGTTTCTAGCCAGTCATATGACCACATGGAAGTCTTCCTTGTCGACCAATTTGTGTGTTTTTGGAGAAATTTAAAGGAAGAAAGTTTCCATCAAAATTAATAAAATTCTTTATTTTCCTTCTCTCACACATATATATATGTACATATATATATATATATTTATATATACACACACACACATATATATATATGTACATATATATATATATGCACATATATATATATATTATATATATATATATATATACTTTTTTAAAAATTAATGTGTGTGTATATATATACACACACACACATATATATATATATATATATATATATATATATATGTACATATATGCACATATATATATATATATATATATATATATATATATGCGCATATATATATATATATAAATATATATATGTACATATATATGCACATATATATATATACGTACATATATATATATTTATACTTTTTAAAAAATTAATGTGTGTGTATATATATACATATATATATATATGCATACATACATCACATATGCATTTATATATATCCATACTTTTTAAAAATTAATATATGTATGTATATATATATATATATATATATATAATATATATATATATATATACATACACATATATATACATTACATTATGAAATTTATTTTTTGAAAATTCCAATTTTAATTTTTCTCCACTAATTATAATCACTGGAACTTCGTTTGTCATTAATTAAACGTCAACGACAACAACAACAACAATAATTAAAAGAAGAAAATTGTAATTAATTTCTATAGAGAAACGAAGTTTTCATTAATTGATAACACGGCAGACGAAGGGGAGAGAGAGACACACAGACATGCATGCTAATATTAAACACCCCCCTGCCAAAAAAAAAAAAAATACATCGCTTCCACACCAAACCCCCTCCTGGGACCTGCTGTTTCCACACTCACCCTCATCTCTCACCATCAAAGGTATATTATACTCCGGATGAAGGCGGCGAGCTGGCAGAATCGTTAGCACGTCGGGCGAAATGCTTAGCTGTATTTCGGCTGCCGTTACGTTGTGAGTTCAAATTCCGCCGAGGTCGACTTTGCCTTTCATCCTTTCAGGGTCGATAAATTAAGTACCAGTTACGCACTGGGGTCGACGTAATCGACTGAATACCTATGTCTGTCCTTGTTTGTCCCCTCTGTGTTTAGCCCCTCGTGGGTAGTAAAGAAATAGGTATTTCGTCTGCCGCTACGTTCTGAGTTCAAATTCCGCCGAGGTCGACTTTGCCTTTCGTCCTTTCAGGGTTGATAAATTAAGTACCAGTTACGCACTGGGGTCGATATAATCGACTTAATGTTTGTCCCCTCTATGTTTAGCCCCTTGTGGGTAATAAAGAAATAGGTATATTATACTACAGATATGTACCACTCTCACACTTAAAATGGTAAATTCTACATCAATATTAACCCCACCAAAAGATGGTAAGCTGACAGAATGGTTAGCAAAATGCTCGGCGGCATTTTGTCTGTCTTTATGTTCTGAGTTCAAATTCCATCAAAATCACCTTTACCTTTCATCCTTTCAGGGATGATAAAATAAATACCAGTTGAACACCAGGAGGCGATGAAATTGGGATCTTTTCGGTTTGAACGGCAGTTTTTTCTAGCGGTGTCATATGAAATTGTCACCCATAATTATGACCCTAGTATCGATCTATTGCATTTCAATCTATTTTAGTTTTAGGGTTAGGGGTGAGGGGAAGGGTATCTTTTTTTCTTCGGAAATGTAAATAAACCTAATCTGTTTCTTAAACGAGGGACATATTCATACGGCACAGAATGTTTTTTTTACCTCAATAGATGTCATTGATTGGTTGAAATTGCAGAAATTGAAGAAAAAAAACAACAAATATCTTAGAAACTATAGAATTTTCTCAATAAAACCAAGAGAAAAAGATGTTTTATAAAAACAATCTACCAGTATACGAAGTTTAAAAGTGTTTAGTTACGTGGAAATTATTTTTAAAAACTGCTGTTCAAACCGAAAAGATCCTGAAATTGATTCTTCCCCCTCTCCACAAATTTCAGGCCTTGTACCTATACTAGAAAGGATTATTATTATCATTATCATTATTATTATTATTATATTTATTATTATTATTACCTCTGCCTTTGCTAAGGCAGAGGTATTGTTTCCAGTCATGGTTGTTTATCCGTGGACAAGATCGATCCCAAAATCTAATCAGTTTGTGTCAGTCACAAGGTGAAGCATCCCTGAAAGTTTCATCTGAATCCATCCAGCGGTTCTTGAGATATCTTGTCCACAGACAAACAAACATGACTGAAAACAATACCTCTGCCTTACCAAAGGCAGAGGTAATAATAATAATAATAATAATATAATAATAATAATAATAAAACATTGTGTACAGTGCTCAGGTGCACTACAACTCATCTAAAGTGTATATATAATCAGGTGTAGTTTCGGCGGATTTCGGAAAGCATGAGGGCCTTAAAGGATGCAGTGTCATGGCAGTCAACAACTGACACAGGCAGTTTGTTCCATGCTTCAGCAACTCTTAGCATGAAAAAATGTTTCCGAAAGTCATGGGAGCTGTGCTGTTTTCTGACTTTGTAGGCATGTCCACGTGTGTTAGACACATGGAGATCAAAAAGGTGTTCAGTGTTGTTGTTGGTGAGGTGGTTGATAACTTTGTGGGTGTTTACCAAGTCCGTCGCCAGACGCCGGAGCTTCAGTGAATCCATGCCCAGGGAAACAAGGCGCTCAGAATATGGTAGGTGTCTGATGGAGGGTATGCGTTTGGTTGCACGTCTCTGGACAGATTCCAGGAGGTCAATGTTCTGAGCAAGATAGGGGTTCCAAACTGATGATGCGAATTCCAAGTGTGGTCGTACCATAGCTGTATACAGTTTTAAATAGATGGCTGGAGAGCGGCTAACAAAACTCTTGCTGGGTGATGCCAAGACACCCTCGGCCTTCTTGACAATTTTAGAGATAATAATAATAATTAATTCTTTTTATTGGCCACAAGGGCTGACAAATATGATTGGAAAACATAAAGGGACAAAACAGGACAAAAGGTTACAAAAGGTTTTGTCCGTTTTTCGAAAGAAAAAAGTCTGTGTAAACAAACTTTACAACAAAGAAAAAATTCAACAATTTACAAAACTCCCAATAGAGGAGACGCTTCTAAAAAATAAAAGGTCTCACGTGGAAAAACCCATAAAAGCCACGGGAGCCTGGTCAAAAGGGGGGTAGAGAGCCCCCTTTCTCCTTTTATAATACCTTTTTCAATTACAGATGAAACCTGAGAATTGGTCCATTTATACTGGCCATTCTTGCACAATTCACCCACCTTTCAGAAAACTTGCTATCAGACAACACTCTCCTCTCTAACCTCATCTTCCTTTTCAAGTGAAACACATAATTACACATGCAATCACTCACTCACACACACACACGCACATTTTGAACCTGGGTTCTCATTCCTAAGGTAGTTTTCAATAGAATAATAATGTCGGTTTCCCTTCAGAGAACGCGTACACCAGTTCTACATTGCGACGAGAAATAAACAGCCATTTTGCTGTGTTCGTAGATCGCCTGACTTGTCTGTTATTTTAACTAAAATTGAATGAGACGGGATCAGATCGGACACCCCTCCAGTGTTACCGAAACTGATCCTGTATTAATGTCACTACCTGGAATCGAACTCGGAATCTTGGGAATAGTAAGTAGCCCATGCTTTTAACAATTACGCCATATGCCTGTGGCAATTTAGGGATTGAATTTTAAGGCTTATAAATCTAATATTTTCCTATCCTTCCTTAATACTGGTTCCCAGAGGTTGTTGTGTCCTAGCATATGTGCTGCTTCTTTAAGTTTTCATATTTTCCACTGGTGTTCTCTGTCTATTATTTTAACTTCATCCCACAGGGGAAGGTGGTCTCCGTTTTTCCAAACATGATCAGCTATACCCGATTTATCAATATCTCCTCGTGTCACAACTTTGCAATGTTCCTCAACCCTTATTCTGATGGGGGAGGCATGTTTTGCCTTTGTATAACCTACCACAGCTGCATGGGATGGACTACACGCAGTCTTTGGTCATATTCTCTTCTATTGATGGTTTTACCCAAAGGAGATATTTACGAAGTGTTGTATTACTCCTGAATACTGTTCTTCTGTCATAAGGGCTGCATATCTTTTGTATCTTTTTGGAGAGGCCTTTCACATAAGGTAGACAGACTGTAGACAGTTTATTGGTTTCATCCTCTCTTTTCATCATAATTGGAGCAGAGGGATCTTTTCTTTTTAAACGGCAGACAATTTCTAGTTAACTAATCACTTTAAAACTTCGTATACTGGTAGAATGTGTCAAAATAAAACATTTTTTTCTCTTGGCTTTGAGAAAATTGTAATTTGTTTGTTTAACGTAGTTTAATTTTTCGAATTTTAACCAATCCTATGCTCTCTTTTGAGTTAAAATCATTTGCTGCGTCTAAAACTGAGACAACATCCTGTAACTAACCCTAAACCTCCCCCCTAATCCTAACCCTAATTTTTTTTTTTTCTTAATTGTTAAATTAATTTAATTGTTACGCGTGTAAAAAAACTAAAGCAATGGAATTAAGTTAATTTAACAATTAAGAAAAAAAAATTAGGATTAGGGTTAGGGTTAGGAGAGGTTTAGGGTTAGTTACAGGATGTTGTCTCAGTTTTAGACGCAGCAAATGATTTTAGTTGAATGGAGGTAATCGATTCAACAAATTGCCGAAATGCTCGGATTTTCTGACAAAATATCTTACAAACTATAGAATTTTCTCAATAAAACCAAGAGAAAATGATGTTTTATAAACACATTCTACCAGTATACGAAGTTTAAAAGTGTTTAGTTACATGGAAATTATTTTAAAAAACTGCCGTTCAAACCGAAAAGATCCCTGTTTCTTAAACGAGGGACATATTCATACGGCAAAGAATGTTTTCACCTCAATAGACATCAGTGATTGGTTGAAATTGCAAAAATTGAAGAAAAAAACCCAACAAATATCTTACAAACTATAGAATTTCCTCAATAAAGCCAAGAGAAAAAGATGTTTTATAAACACATTCTACCGATATACGAAGTTTAAAATTGTTTAGTTAACTGGAAATTGTGTTGACATCTGCCGTTCAAAAGGAAAAGATCCTAGTGGAGTGTATGCTTAATAGTTTGTTACTGAGCTTGATCATTTCTTCGTGGTGGGTATCACGATCGCTACTTATATTCTTTGCTCGATGTTTGGGGCACTGAGCAACCCCTCTCTTTACATTGTATGGATGTTGGAATTGAAGTTGAGGAATCGCCCAGTGAAGGTCGGCTTGTGGTATACGGATGTCCTGAATCCATACTTGGTGCATGTTATTAATATGTCAAAGAATGCTAAAAAAAATAGACAATCAGCTTGCATTGGAAACACTCCGTCGGTTACGACGATGAGGGTTCCGGTTGATCCGATCAACAGAACAGCCTGCTCGTGAAATTAACGTGTAAGTGGCTGAGCACACCACAGACACGTGTACCCTTAACGTAGTTCTCGGGTATATTCAGCGTGACACAGAGAGTGACAAGGCCGGCCCTTTGAAATACAGGTATAACAGAAACAGGAAGTAAGAGTGAGAGAAAGTTGTGGTGAAAGAGTACAGCAGGGATCACCACCATCCCCTGCCGGAGCCTCGTGGAGGTTTTAGGTGTTTTCGCTCAATAAACACTCACAACGCCCGGTCTGGGAATCGAAACCGCGAGTCTGCTGCCCTAACCACTGGGCCATTGCGCCTCCACTATCAGCTTGCATTAGCCATACTGGCAAGGGTTACATGGTTTTGACAGCTGCATTTTTAGCTCTGGCATGGACTTTACAGAGTGGACTGAATGCTTTTCATGTGACCCTAACACCACAGGGTAGCATGGTTTTGACAATAAGCTCAACACAAGGAAGCAACAGATAAAGCCACGCAGAATAATAAAATTTTATGACAGTCTTAGTTGTCTCCCTTGCATTTTGCACCTGAACTCTAATCGAGTACCTGGGTTTATTGAATTTAAATTGACGTCGGCGGGACTTGGAAATGGAAAGGTAAAGTGACTGCACTCTTTTACTTGTTTCAGTCATTTGACTGCGGCCATGCTGGAGCACCGCCTTTAATCGAGCAACTCGACCCCGGGACTTATTCTTTGTAAGCCCAGTACTTATTCTATCGGTCTCTTTTTTGCCGAACTGCTAAGTAACGGGGGACACAAACACACCAGCATCGGTTGTCAAGCAATGCTAGGGGGACAAACACAGACACACAAACACATACATTTATACGACAGGCTTCTTTCAGTTTCTGTCTACCAAATCCACTCACAAGGTTTTGGTCGGCCCGGGGCTATAGCAGAAGACACTTGCCCAAGGTGCCACGCAGTGGGACTGAACCCGGAACCATGTGGTTGGTTAGCAAGCTACTTACCACACAGCCACTCCTGCGCCTATATATATATATATATATATATAAAATTATAAATTAGGGTATCTACGAGATACCACCATGCTGAAAATAGCAGCCATGATCTGACCATGGCTGCTATTTTCAGCATGGTGGTATCTCGTAGATACCCTAATTTATAATTTTAATAATTATTA
>NW_021833730.1:25000-55185 GCF_006345805.1 Octopus sinensis
CTTTCTACTAAAGACACAACCGAAAAGATCCCAGGCGTTGAGTAAAACATTGGTTCCATGGGAGATAACTTCGACTGTATTACATTTATCTCCCTTGGTTATCAAACCCGTCCTCATAATTGTAACCTATGGTGATGGATTCTATTTTTACCGCTGTTCGTAGTAACACTTAATATTATACGTTTGATTAATGGACAATCGATCAGTATATATATACACGCTGAGATTGGTGAAGCATGGAACAAACTGCCGGCATCAGTTGTTAGTTGTTGGAGCACTGCATCCTTCAAAACTTCCATGCTTCCTGAGAGATTCGCCAACACTACACCTGATTTTCTCCCCTCCATACACACGCTGAAGCATGGAACAAACTGCCGGTATCAGTTGTTAGTTGTCGGAGCACTGCATCCTTCAAAACTTCCACGCTTCCTGAGAGATTCGCCAACACTACACCTGATTTTCTCCCCTCCATACACACGCTGAAGCATGGAACAAACTGCCGGCATCAGTTGTTAGTTGTCGGAGCACTGCATCCTTCAAAACTTCCATGCTTCCTGAGATTCGCCAACACTACACCTGATTTTCTCCCCTCCATACACACGCTGAAGCATGGAACAAACTGCCGGCATCAGTTGTTAGTTGTCGGAGCACTGCATCCTTCAAAACTTCCATGCTTCCTGAGATTCGCCAACACTACACCTGATTTTCTCCCCTCCATACACACGCTGAAGCATGGAACAAACTGCCGGCATCAGTTGTTAGTTGTCGGAGCACTGCATCCTTCAAAACTTCCATGCTTCCTGAGATTCACCAACACTACACCTGATTTTCTCCCCTCCATACACACACAAGCATGTATCTGACTCATACATTGTTCGCTTTCCAGACATTTGTACATTACTGCATATAATTTATATGTGGTGCACCTGAGCACTGTATACAATAATTTCATTATTATTATTATTAGAGAGATTTGGGATCTTTTCGGTTTGAACGGCAGTTTTTTAAAATAATTTCCAAGTAATTAAACACTTTTAAACTTCGTATACTGGTAGATTGTTTTTATAAAACATCTTTTTCTCTTGGCTTTATTGAGAAAATTCTATGGTTTGTAAGATATTTGTTGTTTTTTTCTTCAATTTCTGCAATTTCAACCAATCAATGACGTTTATTGAGGTAAAAAAAACATTCTGTGCCGTATGAATATGTCCCTCGTTTAAGAAACAGATTGGGTTTATTTACATTTGTGAAGAAAAAAAAGATACCCTTCCCCTCAGCCCTAACCCTAAAACTAAAATAGATTGAAATGCAATAGATCGATACTAGGGTCATAATTATGGGTGACAATTTCGTATGACACCACTAGAAAAAACTGCCGTTCAAACCGAAAAGATCCTAGATTTATTAATCATCGCTAGAAGTTACTCAGTGACACACAGACTGGTTTCATATCAAGACAACTATGCTCAGATATATTCTTTTATTCTTTTACTTCCTTCAGTCATCTGACTGCGGCCACGCTGGAGCACCGCCTCAAAGGGTGTTAGTTGAAGAAATCGACGCCGGGACTTGTTTGTCACTTTTGCCGCACCACTAAGTTACGGGGACATAAACACACCAGCATCGGTTGTCAAGCGACGACCGAGACACACACATAAAATAAATAAATATATATATATGTATATATATAAAGCGGGCTTCTTCCAGTTTCTGTCTACCAAATGACCAAATCCACTCTTCACAAGGCTTTGGTCCAGCCTAAGGCTACAGTAGAAGACACTCGCCCAAGGTGCCATACAGTGGGACTGAACCTGGAACCATATACTCTTTTTACTCTTTTACTTGTTTCAGTCATGTGACTGTGGCCATGCTGGAGCACCGCCTTTAGTCGAGCAAATCGACCCCGGGACTTATTCTTTGTAAGCCCAGTACTTATTCTATCGTTCTCTTTTGCTGAACCGCTAAGTTACGGGGACGTAAACACACCAGCATCGGTTGTCAAGCAATGCTAGGGGGACAAACACATACATATATACATATACTAGCAGTATCGCCTGGCGTTGCTCGGATTTGTAAGGGAAATAACTATATAAGCATTTTTAGAGAGTTACTTCCCTTATAGATGCCAATTCGGGCTTTCTTAGCCATTTCTGTTTTGGTGTCTTCAAGCCATGAAGTCGTCGTTCTAAAAGAACGCTGGTCTCCTTGACAACGCTTTACAACGTTGATTTCCTTACACTCCCTTCCCCACAGCTTCACGAGGGAGGGAAGAAGGGGGAGAAGCAAGCAGGTGCAGGTGTGACCATGGACGCCAACTCCACCACCATCGACACACGAAAAATTATGCATTAAAATGGAATAAAAAATTATGTTAAATTATTTTTAAAATCGTAGACTCATCGTAGACGCGCGCTAATACTCAGACGGGCTCGATATGAATCATGACTATAAGATACCCGAATTTGGTTAAACTGCACCACAAAATGTGGGAGTAGTTAGGAATCTAAATCGAAGGGGACAGACACTCACACAACTACAGTTTTATATATATAGATATACATATATATGACAGGCGTCTTTCAGTTTCTGTCTACCAAATCCACTCACAAGGCATTGGTCGGCCCGGGGCTATAGCAGAAGACACTTGCCCAAGGTGCCACGCAGTGGGACTGAACCCGGAACCATGTGGTTGGTTAGCAAGCTACTTACCACACAAAAAATTGCATGAAAAATATTTAAAAAGGAAGGGTGGAAAAAGAAAACCTTTACTTACCCCTCTGTCTGTGATTTCAGCTCTCTCTATCTTCCAGGACAAATTTTCAACCTCTGCCTCCAACTGAGCCTGTTGATATTCAAACTAGAGAGGGGAAGAGGAGGAGGAATGAGTGAGTGAAGAGAAAATGGGGTCATATTTCACACAGCATACAAATATCTATCTGTCTGTCTGTCTATCTGTCTATCCATCTCTCTCTCTCTCTATCTATCTGTCTAACCATCTCTCTCTCTATATATCTGTCTATCCATCTCTCTCTCTCTCTATATATATATATCTGTCTATCCATCTCTCTCTCTCTCTCTATCTGTCTGTCTGTCTATCCATCTCTCTCTCTCTCTCTCTCTATCTATCTGTCTATCCATCTCTCTCTCTCTCTCTATCTGTCTGTCTGTCTATCCATCTCTCTCTCTCTCTCTATCTGTCTGTCTGTCTGTCTATCCATCTCTCTCTCTCTCTCTCTCTGTCTATCAATCTGTCTAACCATCTCTCTTCTCTCTCTCTCTCTCTCTCTATCTATCTCTCTGTCTGTCTATCTATCATACCCCATGTAAACAACAACAATCATCATCATCATGGTGGTTGTTGTTGTTTACATAGGGTATGATACAAACTTATTTATAAAATTGTTTTGGTTTCAGTCATTTGACTGAGGCCATGCTGGAGCACTGCCTTTAGTGGAAGGACTTATTGTTTGTAAGCCTGGTACTAATTCTGTCAGTATCCCCTGCTGAACTGCTAGGTAATGGGGACGTAAACACACCAACATTGGCTGTCAAGCAATGATGGTGGACACAGACACACAAATACACACACTGGGCTTCTTTTCAGTTTCCGTCTACCAAATCCACTCACAAGGCTTTGGTCGGCCTGAGGCTACAGTAGTAGAAAACTTGTCCATGGTGCCATGAAGTAGGACTGAACCTGGAACCATGTGGTCGGGAAGCAAGCTTCTTACCACACAGCCATACCTACATATATGATGGGCTTCTTTCAGTTTCTGTCTACCAAATCCACTCACAAGGCTTTGGTTGGCCCAAAGCTACAGAAGACACTTGCCCAGGTGCCCAGAGCCATGTGGTTGGGAAGCAAGTTACTTACCACACAGCCACGCCTGTGTGAATATTTAGTATTTTATTAAAAAAAATATAAACATATACAATTAACCATTTTCACTGTTCTTCTGATTTCACTCAATATAGACACAGGCATGGCTGTGCATTAAGTTTGCTTTTGAACCTCATGGTTCCAAGTTCAATCCCACTACATGGTAACCTTGGCCAAGTGCCTTCTATTATCATCATCATTGTTCGACCGTGGTCGACACAATGGAATTTACCATGCTACGCCAGACTTCACGGTCCTTCATGGCATTACGGAGGTCCTGTTGTTGGATGCCTGGAGATTACGTCAGGGTAGGAGAGTGTGCGCCCTCTGGTATCGCGAGTAGATGGCTTCCAGAGGAGAAGAGTAGAAATTGCCTCGTTTTCAGCTCTACAACAATGTCCAGCAAACTGGACTCTCCTACCTTTCACAAGAGATGACACAGGTGGTAGTTTCCCATATATTTGCATTTTGGTTGGATGACGCTTCCATGAGAGATTTTGAGCTCTCATAAGGAGGCGAGTGTAGGTTCCATCCAACCGCCTCTCAAAGAGTGTGTGCCCTCTGGTATCGCGAGCAGATGGCTTCCAGAGGAGAAGAGGAGAAATTACCTCTTTTTTAGCTCTACATTTTATGCACATAAAATACACCAATCCGAATGTGGCTGTTGCCAGCCTTGCCTGGCACCTGTGCAGGTGGCACGTGAAAAGCACCCACTACACTCATGGAGTGGTTGGCGTTAGGAAGGGCATCCAGCTGTAGAAACATTGCCAGATAAGACTGGAGCCTGGTGCAGCCTTCTGGCTTCCCAGATCCCCGGTCGAACCGTCCAACCCATGCTAGCATGGAGAACGGACGTTAAACGATGATGATGATGATGATCCCGAAAGGATAAAAGGCAAAGTCGACCTTGGCGGAATTTGAACTCAGAATGTAAAGACAGACATAACGCCACTAGGCATTTTACCTGGTGTGCTAATGAATCTGCCAGCTCACTGTCTTAATAATAGTAATCATCATCATCATCATCATCATCATTTAGCATCCGATTTCCATGCTAGCATGGGTTGGACGGTGCAACTGAGTCTGGGAAGCCAGAAGGCTGCACCAGGCCCAGTCTGATCTGGCAATGTTTCTACGGCTGGATGCCCTTCCTTAATAATATTTACAAATTTTGCCACAAGGGCAGCTTTTTGGGGGAGGGGAATAGTCGATATCAACCCCAGTGTTCTTATTTTATTGGTCCCAAAAAGATGAAAGGTAAAGTCGACCTCAGCGGAATTTGAACTCAGAACGTAAAGACAGATGAAATACTGCTATGCATTTCGTCCAGCCTGCTAACAATTCTACCAATAATAATAATAATAATAATAAAGTGTATTACTCACCAGCTCCTTTCTTGCCCCTTTATCCATATAATAGGCGTATGGGTAGGTGTACTGTAAAGTGTATCGGCACTGTACAACAAGAAGAGAAACAACAATATCAGATAAGACAGTTCTATATTTAAGAGATGAGGAATTATGTACAATGTCAACTTTCCATGATGGCATGGGTTGGATGGTTTGACTGAAAACTGCTAAACTGCACCAGGTTCCAATCTGATCTGGCAAGGTTTCTACGGCTGGATGCCCTTCCTGACGCCTACCATTCCAAGAGTGTAATGGGTGCCTGTTACGTGCCACCCGTACGGGTGCCAGTCGCGTGACACCAGCATTGACCACAATTACAGTGACTTCACTTGGCCTGACAAGTTTTCTCGAGCACAGCATATCACCAAAAGTCTTGGTCACTTATCACCTCTGTGAGGTCCAATCTTCGAAAGGTGCTTCTTACATGCCACTGGCAACGGTGCTTGTTGCATGACACCAGCATTGGCCATGACTATGATTCTACTTGGCTCGCTGGGTCTTCTCAAGCACAGCATATCGCCACAGGACTCAGTCATTTACTATTGCCTCTGTGAGGCGCAATCGAAAAAGACTTTGGAACCAAAGGTTCTGGAAAATCAAAGGTCCATCTGTACATAGGTCGTTTAGCTTAACAGAAGCTCTAGACTGTGTCTGCAAAATCTTCTGAGCAACAGAGATGTTTAATTTTATTAACCCTTTCATTACTGTATTTCTGTTGAGATGCTCTGTGTTTCTTTCAATTAATTTTAAATATAGCAAAGAATTTAGTAAAATAACTTAGTTATCGTTAAGCTAGTGTTAGGAACATAAACTGTGACTAAGGTTTGGTGGAAGATTTTAATTCAAAACTTAAGGAAAACAAGACATTTGTACTACAGAGCCAGAGGTGGTTTCAACAGGGTTGGTATCAAAAGAGTTAAAAATATCATGGGGACTTGAATCCTTTTGTTACCACATTTCTGTTGAGATGCTCTGTGTTTCTTTCAATTAATTTTAAGTATAACAAAGAATTTAGTAAAATAACTTAGTTATCATTAAGCTAGTGTTAGGAACATAAATTGTGACTAAGGTTTGTTGGAAGATTTTAATTCAAAACTTATGGAAACAAGACATTTGTACCACAGAACCAGAGCCGGGTTGGTATCGAAAGGGTTAAAAATATCATGGTGACTTGAACCCTTTTGTTACCATATTTCTGTTGAGATGCTCTGTGTTTGTTTCAATCGATTTTAAATATAACAAAGAATTTAGTAAAATAACTTAGTTATCATTCTGCTAGTGTTAGGAACATAAATTGTGACTAATGTTTGGTGGAAGATTTTAATTCAAAACTTATGAAAACAAGACATTTGTACTACAGAGCCAGAGGTGGTTTCAGCCGGGTTGGTAACGAAAGGGTTAAAAATATCATGGTGACTTTAACCCTTTTGTTACCATATTTCTGTTGAGATGCTCTGTGTTTGTTTCAATTAATTTTAAATATAACAAAGAATTTAGTAAAATTACTTAGTTATCATTCAGCTAGTGTTAGGAACATAAATTGTGATTAAGGTTTGGTGGAAGATTTTAATTCAAAACTTATGAAAACAAAACATTTGTACTCAGCCAGATCGGTAACGAAAGGGTCAATGTTCAAACTGCAAACAACTCCCATACATCTACCACATACAAAGCCTTTCTTTTCACTGTCAGCCAATGTGTGGCCCCACTTCACATCTTGTACAACAACCACCACCACCACCACCGTCATCACCACCACCACCACCATCACCACCACCACCACCACCACCACCACCATCACCATCACCACCACCATCACCACCACAACAACCACCACCACCACCACCACCATCATCACCATCACCACCACCATCACCACCACCACCACCACCACCACCACCACCGTCATCACCACCACCACACCACCACCACCACCACCACCGTCATCACCACCACCACCACCATCACCACCACCACCACCACCACCACTGCCACCACCACCACCGTCATCACCACCACCACCACCGCCAACACCTCCACCACCACCGTCATCACCACCACCACTGCCACCACCACCACCACTACCACCACCACCACCACCACCACACCACCACCACCATCATCATCATCAACACCACAACAGCAGCAGCAGCAGCCAAACTGAAAACACAGCACAATTTACCTTTTTCAACAGAGTTGCAGCATCAAGCAGATATTGCCAATCAATCCACGTTCCAGAGTTATTCATCACCTTGTCTTGGATTCTACTTTTGATGCTAGTCAGGGTCTGTTCTTCAAGTTTAAGACTTTTGGCATGATTATCCCACTGTCACCAGTCCAAGAGTACGAAAGAGAGAGAGAGAGAAAGAGAGAGAGACAACGATAGAGAAAGAGGCAGATAAGGAATGGTACTTGTTTAATGGTGAAATTTAATCACTGAAAGACAGAGAGAATAAGAAATGGTAGCTGTCTAATGAAGGAATTAAATCAAAGAGAGAGAGAGATTAAAGAATGGTTTTTATTTATTTAACCCTTTCGTTACTGTATTTATTTTGAGATCCTCTGTATTTCTTTCAATTACTTTAACCCTTTAGTGTTTAAACCGGCTATATCCGGCCCAAATATTCTACTCATTTTATGCTCAAACTAGCCAGAACCAGTATCTCACACCTACCCTGCAATGTCATTCTAAAAATAAACAATTACATCTTGCAAATCTTGAAGCTACAAGATAATACCAGATTAATTTTTTTTAATGTAAATGAATAAAGATTACTTTTGACATATTAATTTGAACGCTAAAGGGTTAAATATAACAAAGAATTTAGTAAAATAACTTGGTTATCATTCAGCTAGTGTTAGGAACATAAATTGTGACTAAGGTTTGGTGGAAGATTTTAATTCAGAACGGTTTTTATTTATTTAACCCTTTCGTTACTGTATTTATTTTGAGATCCTCTGTATTTCTTTCAATTACTTTAAATATAACAAAGAATTTAGTAAAATAACTTAGTTATCATTAAGCTAGTGTTAGGAACATAAATTGTGACTAAGGTTTGGTGGAAGATTTTAATTCAGAACTTATGGAAACAAGACATTTGTACTCAGAGCCAGAGCCGGTTTTAGCTGGGTTGGTATCAAAAGGGTTAAAAATATCATGGTGACTTTAACCCTTTTGTTACCATATTTCTGTTGAGATGCTCTGTGTTTCTTTCAATTACTTTAAATATAACAAAGAATTTAGTAAAATAACTTGGTTATCATTCAGCTAGTGTTAGGAACATAAATTGTGACTAAGGTTTGGTGGAAGATTTTAATTCAGAACTTAAGAAAACAAGACATTTGTACTACAGAGCCAGAGGTGGTTTTAGTTGGGTTGGTATCGAAAGGGTTAAAAATATCATGGTGACTTTAACCCTTTTGTTCCCTTATATCTGTTGAGATGTTCTGTGTTTCTTTCAATTATTTTAAATATAACAAAGAATTTTGTAAAATAACTTAGTTATCATTAAGCTAGTGTTAGGAACATAAATTGTGACTAAGGTTTGGTGGAAGATTTTAATTCAAATCTTATGAAAACAAGACATTTGTACTACAAAGCCAGAGATGGTTTCAGCCGGGTTAGTAACAAAAGGGTTAAGAATGATTTTGAGAAACAGGAGAGAGAGAGAGAGAGAAGCTAAGAGAGAAAGAGAGGCAGAGAGAGATAGACGTTAATAAGGGACTAGGGGCTAAAGAAGAAAGGACACATTACACAATGTAGTTCTAGATGTACTATGTCTGAATTTGGTTCAGACAGGATGGTCACCGCTGGGTTGTATTTAGTGAAGGTTTATCTACTGGATTAGCAAACAGCTTAGACATACAATAGAAGGAAAATAATGATGACAGACAAGCCCAAAATAAAATAAGGGGACGTATGACTGACCCTTTCAAAATAGAAGAGGTATTTCTTGAGGGCCTCCCTCGCTTGCGCATGGGCAGATTCATTAGCAATGTTGGGGTTTTCTTTGTAACGACTGCATTCGTAGTATTCGCTACCATGAGTTTTCCAATCTGTAAAATAGAGAAGATGCTGAGATTAACATGGCGAGAGAGAAGGACGGAAGGGAAAGGTGAAAGGAGATGAAAGATGAGGAGATGATAGATAAAAAAAGGGTGAAGGATAATGAAATGAGATGAGAAATGAAAGATAAGAGATGATAAAAGGAATAGGAAAAGGATGAAAGACAATGAAAAGAGAGATGAAAGATGAGATGATAAAAATTGAAGAGATGAGAAATAAGAGGTGCTAAAAGGAGCAGAAAAAGGATGAAAGAATGAGATGAGAGATGAAAGAATGAGATGAGAGATGATAAAAATTGAAGAGATGAGAAATAAGAGGTGCTAAAAGGAGCAGAAAAAGGATGAAAGAATGAGATGAGAGATGAAAGAATGAGATGAGAGATGAAAGAATGAGATGAGAGATGATAAAAATTGAAGAGATGAGAAATAAGAGGTGCTAAAAGGAGCAGAAAAAGGATGAAAGAATGAGATGAGAGATGATAAAAATTGAAGAGATGAGAAATAAGAGGTGCTAAAAGGAGCAGAAAAAGGATGAAAGAATGAGATGAAAGATGAAAGAATGAGATGAGAGATGATAAAAATTGAAGAGATGAGAAATAAGAGGTGCTAAAAGGAGCAGAAAAAGGATGAAAGAATGAGATGAGAGATGAAAGAATGAGATGAGAGATGAAAGAATGAGATGAGAGATGATAAAAATTGAAGAGATGAGAAATAAGAGGTGCTAAAAGGAGCAGAAAAAGGATGAAAGAATGAGATGAGATGATAAAAATTGAAGAGATGAGAAATAAGAGATGTTAAAAGGAGCAGAAAAAGGATGAAAGAATGAGATGAGAGATGAAAGAATGAGATGAGAGATGATAAAAATTGAAGAGATGAGAAATAAGAGGTGCTAAAAGGAGCAGAAAAAGGATGAAAGAATGAGATGAGAGATGATAAAAATTGAAGAGATGAGAAATAAGAGGTGCTAAAAGGAGCAGAAAAAGGATGAAAGAATGAGATGAGAGATGAAAGATGAGGAGATGATAGATAAGAAAAAAGGGTGAAAGATAATGAAAAGAGATGAGAAATGAAAGATAAGAGATGATAAAAGGAAATGGAAAAGGATGAAAGACAATGAAAAGAGAGATGAAAGATGAGATGATTTATTACTGTTTTTAGAAAACAAACAGTAATAAACAAGTGAAGAACGTGATTTGGTGGGGAGGGGAACTATCTCAAAATACAACAACAACAACAATAATAATAATTAAACTTACCTCCTAAACACATCCAGCAAAAATCATGTTTGCATCGTGAACATTGCTGTAGAAAGAGAAGAATCATATGTAAGATATATATATATATAATAATTATTATTTGAGGGAATAAAATCCAAATTTACAAGGAAAAAAATTCAATTTAGAAATACTAAATCAAATTTCACACAATATAATATACATATAAAAAATTAGAAAAAACCCACTTTTTATCAATTCAAAATGAACAATTAAATTACACCATCTAGAAAATTACATCTAATAGAAATATTAAAATTAAAATAACAATAAAATGTCAATCATCATCATCATCATCGTTTAACGTCCGTTTTCCGCGCTAGCACGGGTTGGACGGTTTCGACCGGGGTCTGGGGAGCTCGGGACTGCCCCAGGCTCCAGTCTAGTCTGGCAGTGTTTCTACAGCTGGATGCCCTTCCTAACGCCAACCACTCCGCGAGTGTAGTGGGTGTTTTTTACGTGCCACCTGCACAGGTGCCAGAGGGGTCTGGCATCGGCCACGTTCGGATGGTGCTTTTTATGTGGGGGGGGGTGCAGAAATATAGGGGAGCACCAGTGGGGAGGGGTGGTTCAGAGAAATGATGACAGGTTCTAGGCAAGTAGAACGTAGGATATCGAGAGAGGGGTAATGCATGGTGAAATAGCGTATTGAAGAGGGGGGTTCGAAGAGTAGACACCTATAATGGTGGTGGGAGAAGCGACATCCGGTATAGATGGAGCAAAATATAGAGATATCCGGTATTGGTGGTGGGGGTGGGCAGGGCGGGTGCACCGCGAAGATACGAAGTTTGATTTTAGACGAATGAAGATAGATAGATAGATAGAGAAATTAGATAGATAGAGAAATTTGATAAATAGTTAGACAGATAGAGAAACATAAGAGGGAGTATCCGGTGTAGATGGTGAGAACAGTGTTCACCGGTATTGGTGGTGGGGGTGGGAGAACAGTGTTCACCGGTATTGGTGGTGGGGGTGGGAGGGCGGGCGCACCGTGCATTGGGAGAAGATGAGGTTTTAGGCGGCAGAAAGAAGACAGGATTGAGATGAAATGTTTTGCGGTGGTGTGAATAAGTTTTTGTGAGTGAAAGTTTTTATGCTTCAGCTAGCATTTGAGACGAAAGACAATGATAACGCTATTAGATGGGGATACAATAATAATAAGGCTTGCAAAAACAATGAAAAGAGGAAACAGGTCGGGAACTTAGCTTGATGTTTTTCATCCTGCGGTATTGGCTAAGCCTGTGGAAGCGAGTGAAGGTGAGATATATACCGAGAGAGAGAGAGAGAGAGAGAGAGACAGTGAAAACAGAGGGAGAACCGACACCACATAGCGAGAGAGAGAGGGAGAGAGAGAGAGAGACATAGTGACACCGCGCATTGGGAGATGACGTTTTAGGCGGCAGAAAGAAGACAGGATTGAGATGAAATGCTTTGCGGTGGTGTGAATAAGTTTTTGTGAGTGAAAGTTTTTATGCTTCAGCTAGCATTTGAGACGAAAGACAACGATAACGCTATTAGATGGGGATACAATAATAATAAGGCTTGCAAAAACAATGAAAAGAGGAAACAGGTCGGGAACTTAGCTTGATGTTTTTCATCCTGCGGTAAGTAAATTGCAAAATATAATAATAAAATAATAAAAATGTATATAATTTGTATATAATATAATATACAAATTATATACGTTTTTATTATTATTTTTTTGCAATTTACTTAATCATTGACATTTTATTGTTATTTTAATTTTAGTATTTCTATTATATGTAATTTTCTAGATGGTGTAATTTAATTGTTCATTTTATATACACACATATATATATATATATATAATATATATATATATATATATATATATATATTATATATATATATATATATATATATATATATATAATATATATACACACACATATGTTAAATAAAGAGAAAGTTAGTCTTTACAGCTGTTTCTGGGATATTAGGGATATCACTTCATCAGAGATGATGTGAGATGGTTAATCAGAGGGAAATATTAGAGTTAAATATTTCATTTCATTTGGGTTTGAGTCCATGCTCAGGCCAAGTCGAAGACTCCACCTTCAGAGTCTGGTGTGGTTGCCAGGTTGTATTCTCTGCTTAATTTTGACATGTGTAGGAGCGAGTTTGAGTCAGTTTGTGCTCGTTGTGTATATCCTGGGAGATGGGGTTCATCTCTAATGGTGCTTAAGTATCTATCCAGCTGCAATTTGAATGATTCCACACTGCATCCTGATAGATTTCTGACATGTACCGGAATGGAGTTGAACAGTTCTGCTCCTCGAACCAACAGCCTTGACTCTCGCAGGGTTTTTGCTGCCTGGCCAGCCTTTTTGTTGATTGGTGGCAGCTGGCAGCGTCTTCCGTGGCGCAGTGAGTGGTAGGTTTTGATACCAAAGTTTGGCACCTTCTGCTCTATCATTTTCCAAATGTATATAATTCGGTATCGCTCAAATCTTCTTTCTATTGAGTACATCCTCAAGGTTTTGAGTCTTTGCCAATAGTCCAGGTCCCTCGTTTCTGAGAAGTATGAGGTAAAATTTCTTTGGAGCGATTCTATCTTAGATAGTTGGCCCTTTGTTGTTGGTGACCACAACTGAGAACAGGAGATATTTTGGAAAAGGAAGCAAATAAGGAGTTTGTAGGGAAACAGGAGGATGAATGTAGAAATAAAAATAAAAATGTAGAAAGATGTTATAGCTGCAGTTCCATTATCCAAGGAAAGTGGTGTGTAGAAGAGGAAGAAATGCTCCCTGTCCGTGGTATGTAAATTCCAATAGGAGTTCGTATTTTGTCATCGCAAATCATCATCATCATCATCGTTTAACGTCCATTCTCCATGCTAGCATGGGTTGGACGGTCCGACCGGGGATCTGGGAAGCCAGAAGGCTGCACCAGGCTCTGGTCTTATCTGGCAACGTTTCTACAGCTGAATGCCCTTCCTAACGCCAACCACTCCGTAAGTGTAGTGGGTGCTTTTTACGTGCCACCGGCACTGGTGCCAGGCGAGGCTGGCATCGGCCACGGTCGGATTGGTGCATTTTATGGAAGCCAGTCGAGGTGGCACTGGCTTCGGCTACGATTCGGATGGTGCTTTTTACGTGCCACCGACACGTAATAGAAAGCAAAAACTGCTTTCAGCTGACCAAAAAGACACTAAAGTTTCACTTGTACAAGATCTTGATTGTGTCAACCATATGATTTCCATAGGATTACAGCTGTTTCGTAATCTTTTTCATGCAGTACTGATTTCAGTATAGAAGAAATTATGCACACGTTTGACATTAGATGATGATGATCCTCATGGATGACTTGAGCAGTCACTTTGTTTAATGTGAAGAAGAGTCGTACCCCATCGACTTAACTCTTTCCTCGGCAATCATCTGCAATTCGGTGGCAAAACCAGGCTAGAGTGGCTGGAGATGGACGCAGATGCAGTGGATGACCAAAACATCTTATCTGCTTCATCTTGTTCCCTGCATTCCACAATGCATTACTCCAACCTCGTTCCCCTCTGTTGAACCATGAAGATTTCTTCTGCACACACACACACACACACACACACTATATATATATATATTTATATATATATATATATATATATACATACAAATTGAGATAGGGGTTGTAAATGCAACCCTCCATGGGATAACATATATGCAATATACTGCTAGAGAAGCACCCAACAAAGTTAATACATAAATGTTAAGAATTGCGATGCAATTAATTCATTTACCGTATTATATGGGCAAAGGTAAAATGTTTTACCACAAATTCATAATACAAAATAAGAAAATGGAGAAATACATCTAAATGAATTATCAACTACCAGATAATACTCAATCACGTATTATCTGGTAATTGATATTTGATTTCGATGTATTTCTCCATTTTCTTATTTTGTATTTTATATATATATATATATATATATATATATATATATATATATAGATGTATAAACCTCAATACATACCATGTGATTACATCCACCATTCTTCTCTATGCAAACGTGACATCTTGGACACTGTGAAAGAGAAAAATAAAATTTAAAAAATTTTTCAAATAAATATGAGATTTAACCCTTTAGTATTTAAACCGGCCATATCCGGCCAAAATATTTAATCTGTTTTATGTTCAAACTGACCAGATCCAGGCTCTCACACCTACCCTACAATGTTATTCTACATTAAGTAATTACACCATCAAGATCTTGAAGATATGAGATAATGCACGATTAATTCAAATCAATGGGAATCAATAAGCATTATGTTTGATTGAATAATCAGAAAACTAAAGGGTTAAAAAGATAGAAAAATGCAGGCATGGCTGTGTGGTAAGACGCTTGCTTCTCAACCACATGGTTCCAGGTTCAGTCCTACAGTGTGGTACCTTGTGCAAGTGTTTTCTACTATAGCCTTCGGCCAACCAATGCTTTGTGAGTGGATTTGGTAGATGGAAACTGAAAGAAGCCCGTCGTGTGTGTGTGTGTGTGTCTGTCCCCCACCACTGCTCGACAGCTGGTGTTGGTGTGTCTATGTCCCCGTAACTTAGCGGTTCAGCAAAAGGAACCAATGGAATAAGCACTAGGCTTACAAACAATAAGTCTTGGGGTCAATTTGTTCAACTAAAGGCGGCACTCCAGCATGGCCGCAATCAGATGACTGAAACAAGTATAAGAATAAATTGTTTAATATTTTCAGAATTCATCATCATCATCAGCGTTTAACGTCCGTTCTCCATGCTAGCATGGGTTGGACGGTTCGACCAGGGATCTGGGAAGCCAGAAGCCTGCACCAGGCTCCGGTCTTATCTGGCAACGTTTCTACAGCTGGATGCCCTTCCTATCGCCAACCACTCCGTGAGTGTAGTGGGTGCTTTTTACGTGCCACCTGCACTGGTGCCAGGCGAGGCTGGCATCGGCCACGGTCGGATTGGTGCATTTTATGTGCCACCTGCACGGAAGCCAGTCGAGGCGGCACTGGCTTCGGCCACGATTCGGATAGTGCTTTTTACGTATCTCCAGTCCAGGGGTCCTGGCATCTGCTGGGTGCCAGTTATAGGATTTTGCAACAAAGGCTGTGTATTTCAGCGGAAATATCCTCGTCATGTGACTTAGCTTCCAGATCTTTCCATCATGTTTGTTTTAATCCTTTTGATACAAATCCACCAGAGGCTACCCTGGGGTTTTATGATACAAATTTGCTGTTTTAAAATGATTTAAATTAAAACATTCAACCAAAATGTAAAGTATACTAGCCATCTCAATATGGCTAACCACTAAGGGTGGGTGTTACTGTAGCTTTTAGCCCCAAGAGATCATATATACGACGGGCTTCTTTCAGTTTCCATCTACCAAATCTACTCACAAGGCATTGGTCGGCCCGAGGCTATAGTAGAAGACACTTGCTCAAGGTGCCACGCAGTGGGACTGAACCCGGAACCATGTGGTTGGTTAGCAAGCTACTTACCACACAGCCACCCCTGCGCCTACAAATAAGCATACACACACACACGCTTGCATACACATAAATACGTGCACACTCATAAAAGCATACACTTACAAGCATACTATACAGACACACACATGGACATACATCCATACACAAATCCACATAAACATGCATGTACACAGGCACACACATACACGTCCATACAACACACACACACATATACATTCCTTCACACGCATACACATAAAATTTAAAACACACACACACATACATGTATACCCTTAAACTTTCACACACATACACACACACACATACCCACAAATACCCACTCTCTCACACACACACACACCCTACCCCCTCTCACCATACCACACCCCCATACCCCACAACTACCCCACTCTCACACCATACACACACACATACCCACACAAATACCCACTCTCCACACATACACACACACACATACCCCCACAAATACCCACTCTCACACATACACACACACAATACCCACACAAATACCCACTCTCACACATAACACACACACCATACCCACACAATACCCACTCTCACACATACACACACACAATACCCACACAAATACCCACTTCCACACATACACACACACATCCCCACACAAATACCCACTCTCACACATACACACACACATACCCACACAAATACCCACTCTACACATACACCACACCCCTACCCACACAATACCCACTCTCACACTACAACACACCCATACCCACACACTACCCACTCTCACACATACACACACACACATCCCCACACAATACCCACTCTCACACATACACACACCCACCTACCCACACAAATACCCACTCTCACACATACACACACCATATACCCACACAAATACCCACTCACACATACCCACACAATACCCACTCTCACACATACACACAAATCCCCACACCAATACCCACTCTCACACCTACACACCACACATACCCACACAAATACCCACTCTCACACATACACCACACCACATACCCACACAATACCCACTCTCCACATACACACACACAACATACCCACACAAATACCCACTCTCACACATACACATACCCAACAAATACCCACTCTCACACATAACCCACACACACCCCCACACTAATACCCACTCTCACACACACAACACACACATACCCACACCAATACCCCTCTCACACATAGACACACACACATACCCACACAAATACCCCACTCTACACATACACACCACACATCCCCACACAATACCCACTCTCACACATACACCCCCACACATACCCACACAAATACCCACACTAATACCCACTCTCACACATACACCCCCACACATACCCACCTAATCCCCCACCTCACACTACACACACACAATACCCACCAAATACCCACCCTCACACATACCCACACAAATACCCACCCTCACACATACACACACACATACCCACACAAATACCCACTCTCACACATACACACACAATACCCACACAAATACCCACTCTCACACATACCACATACCCACACAAATACCCCACTCTACACATACACACACACACATAACCCACACAAATACCCACTCTCACACCATACACACACCACACCCCACACAAATACCCACTCTCACACATACACCACACCATACCCACACAAATACCACTCTCACACATACACACACACACATACCCACACAATACCCACTCTCCACATACCCACACAATACCCCTCTCACACATACCCAACATACCCACACAATACCCACTCTCACACTACACCCCCCCACACATACCACACCCTACCCCCACTCCCACTACACATACCACACACAACATACCCACACAAATACCCACTCTCACACATACACACACACACATACCCACACAAATACCCACTCTCACACATACACACACACACATACCCACACAAATACCCACTCTCACACATACACACACACACATACCCACACAAATACCCACTCTCACACATACACACACACACATACCCACACAAATACCCACTCTCACACATACACACACACACATACCCACACAAATACCCACTCTCACACATACACACACACACATACCCACACAAATACCCACTCTCACACATACACACCACACATACCCACACAAATACCCACTCTCACACATACACACACACACTACCCACACAAATACCACTCTCACACATACACACACACACATACCACACACAATACCCACTCTCACACATACACACACACACAATACCCACACAAATACCCACTCTCACACATACACACACACACATACCCACACTAATACCCACTCTCACACATACACACACACACATACCCACACTAATACCCACTCTCACACATACACACACACACATACCCACACAAATACCCACCCTCACACATACACACACACACATACCCACACAAATACCCACTCTCACACATACACAAACACCCACACAAATACCCACTCTCACACACATTACACACACGCACACATACATAAACGCCGTTAGCCTAAATGTACCCACATACCTCAACGTACACTGAACACGATGCCTTCCAATTCCCACACCGCCCCCACCTACTGCCAACACGGGCCCTTCAAAGCCATGAAGTCGTTGTCGAGAAGAACGGTGGTCTCCTTGGCAACGCTTACGACGTTGATTTCCCTACTGCTTCACTGCCTTCCCCACTGCTTCACGAGGGAGGGAAAGAAGGGGAGGGGCAACACAGGTGCAGGTGTGAGTATGGACGCCGACAACGCTGCCACCGACACACGAGGAATTGGAAGAACCCAGACGACAGCTTCACAGTCAACTACTACTGCTACGGACAACTCTGCCACGACCACCACCAACTATGGCGAAAGAATGTATCTGGTGGACGCGCCTGAAAGGATTAGAGACAAACGTTTTCCTCTCTGGTCAATCTCTCGTCAACAAGAGACACAGAGAGAGAAGGGAAGAGAAGAGAGAGAGAAGGAAAAGACAAAGAGAGAGATAAAGAAAATTGGGATAGAGAGAGAGAGAGAGATGGAGGAGTGGGATAGAGAGAGGGGGAGGAAGAGAGAAAGGGAGAGAAAGGACAAGAAAGAGAAAGAAAAGTGAGAACAAGAGATAGAGGATAGAGGTGAAGGAGAGAACAGAGAGGTATGGAGACAAGAGGGAGGGGGAAAACAGAGAAAGACAGAGAGATAAAGTGGGACAGAGAGAGAGATAGAGAGATAAAGTGGGACAGAGAGAGAGATAGAGAGATAAAGTGGGACAGAGAGAGAGAGATAGAGAGATAAAGTGGGACAGAGAGAGAGATAGAGAGATAAAGTGGGACAGAGAGAGAGATAGAGAGAGAAAGTGGGACAGAGAGAGAGATAGAGAGATAAAGTGGGACAGAGAGAGAGATAGAGAGATGGAAGACAGAGAGAGAGAGAGAGAAGAAGTGAGTGACTTACATCTTTAGTGTGAGCCGATATGTAGTTTGCAGTCTCGGAATCATCGGCACACTTTGTTAACCATTTCTTGATGGTATTACAATCAGTGGGAGCGTGGTATTCTATTCCGCATCTGAAACTGGAAGGAGAAAGAGAGAGAGAGAGAAAGAGAGAGAATGGGTGAGATGGAAGTGGATGATGACAGACAGACAGACAAAGAAATGGAGAAGAAAGAAGGAGAAGGAAAATAGGGTCTTTTCGGTTTGAACGGCAGTTTTAAAAATAATTTTAGGTAACTAAACACTTTTGAACTTCGTATACTGGTAGAATGTGTTTATAAAACATCTTTTTCTCTTGGCTTTATTGAGAAAATTCTATAGTTTCTAAGATATTTGTTGGTTTTTTTTCTTCAATTTCTGCGCAGGAGTGGCTGTGTGGTAAGTAGCTTGCTAACCAGCCACATGGTTCCGGGTTCAGTCCCACTGCGTGGCATCTTGGGCAAGTGTCTTCTGCTATAGCCCCGGGCCAACCAATGCCTTGTGAGTGGATTTGGTAGACGGAAACTGAAAGAAGCCTGTCGTATATATGTATGTATATATATGCGTGTGTGTGTTTGTCGCCCTAGCATTGCTTGACAACCGATGCTAGTGTGTTTATGTCTCCGTTACTTAGCGGTTCGGCAAAAGAGACCGATAGAATAAGTACTGGGCTTACAAAGAATAAGTCCCAGGGTCGATTTGCTCGACTAAAGGCGGTGATCCAGCATGGCCGCAGTCAAATGACTGAAACAAGTAAAAGAGTAATTTCAACCAATCAATGACGTCTATTGAGGTGAAAACATTCTGTGCCGTATGAATATGTCCCTCGTTTAAGAAACAGATTGGGTTTATTTACATTTCTGAAGAAAAAAAGATACCCTTTCCCCCACCCCTAACCCTAAAACAGATTGAAATGCAATAGATCGATTCTAGGGTCATAATTATGGGTGACAATCTCATATGACACTGCTAGAAAAAACTGCCGGTCAAACCGAAAAGATCCGAAAAATAGAAAGGAAAAGGAATTAATGAAAGAAAAAAAAAGAAAAAACAAAAATTCCTGTGGCAAGAAGCTTGCTTACCAACCACATGGTTGCGGGTTCAGTCCCACTGCATGGCACCTTGGGCAGGTGTCTTCTACTATAGCCTTGGGCTGACCAAAGCCTTGTGAGTGGATTTGGTTGACGGAAACTGAAAGAAGCCCATCGTATATGTGTGTGTGGAGAGGTGCAGGCTGGCTGTGTGGTAAGAAGCTTACTTCTGAACTACATGGTTCCAGGTTCAGTTCCAGTGCAGTTCCAGTGTTTTCTACTCTAGCCTTGGGCCAACTAAAGCCTTGTGAGTGGATTTGGTAGATGGAAACTAAAAGAAGCCCATTATATATATATAGACAGATAGATCGATGGACGGACGGACAGACAGATATATGTATGTGTTTGTGTATAGGCATGGCTGTGTGCTAAGAAGCCTACTTCCAAACCACATGGTTCCACATTCAGTCCCATGTCTTCTATTATAACCATTGACCAAACAAAACCTTGAGTCGACTTTGCCCTGCTAGCATGGACAGGATTTTACTAGGGTAGGTTTCCTACAGCCCGATGCCCCTTTCCTGTCTCCAGCCCTCACCTGTTTTTCAAGCAAGGTGATATTCCCTTCCCTGCGACCAGACATGTTCTCACAGAATATTGGATATGAATGACACTGCTTGTAGAACAGGGGCACTTGTTTACAACTATCGTGCAATGCCAACACAAGACAACACACACACACATTTATGTATATGTGAGAGGCGGTATATGTTTAAGGCGACGAGCTGGCAGAAACGTTAGCACGCCGGGCGAAATGCTTAGCGGTATTTCGTCTGTCGTTACGTTGTGAGTTCAAATTCCGCTGAAGTCGACTTTGCCTTTCATCCTTTCGGGGTCGATAAATTAAGTACCAGTTACGCACTGGGGTCGATGTAATCGACTTAATACCTATGTCTGTCCTTGTTTGTCCCCTCTGTGTTTAGCCCCTTGTGGGTAATAAAGAAATAGGTATTTCGTCTGCCATTATGTTCTGAGTTCAAATTCTGCCGAGGTCGACTTTGCCTTTCATCCTTTTGGGGTCAATAAATTATGTACCAGTTACGCACTGGGGGTCGATGTAATCGACTTAATCCCTTTGTTTCTCCTTGTTTTTCCCCTCTATGTTTAGCCCCTTGTGGGCAATAAAGAAATATATATGTATATGTGACAGGCTTTACTCAGTTTCCACCCACCAAATCCATTTGCAAGGCTCAGGTCAACCCAAGGCTTTAGCAAAAGAAACTCACCCAAGATAATACCATGCTATTGCATAAATATATACACGCACAAACATACATACTCAAGTACACACACTACAGGCTTCATTCAGTTTCCATCTAACAATCCACTCACACGGCTTAGGTCAACCCAAAGCCATCATAGAAGACAATGTCACACAGTGGAACTGAACTCAGAACCATGTGTTATATACATACACACAGACATACATACATATGTACAAATACATGAAGGCTTCTTTCAGTTTCCATCCAAAAAATCCACTCGTAAGGCTTAGGTCTGTCTGAAGCTATAGCAGCAGAAGGCACTTGCCCGAGATAATACCATGCTGTGGGACTGAACTTGGAACCATGCTGTTGTATATATACATACATACTCACATACTTACTCATGTACACACGACAGGCTTCTTTCAGTTTCCATCTAGCAAATCCACTCACAGGCTTAAGTTAGCCCAAGGCTATAGTAGAAGACAATGCCACACACTAGGATTGAACTCAGAGTCATGCTGTTATATATATATATATATATAACAGCAGGAGTGGCTGTGTGGTAAGTAGCTTGCTAACCAACCACATGGTTCTGGGTTCAGTCCCACTGCATGGCATCTTGGGCATGTGTCTTCTGTTATAGCCCCGGGCCGACCAATACCTTGTGAGTGGATTTGGTAGACGGAAACTGAAAGAAGCCTGTCGTGTATATATATATATATATATATACATTTCAACATGTGATCTCTTGAGCACCACCAGCAAAAATATTTTTTCCTCTGTCTTCCCTTCTTGGGATCTTTCCTTCTCCTTGTTTCCGACGAAGAGCTCTGCTCGAAACGTTAAACCCTCCTTCCCTTCTTTCCTGAGCGTCAATAATACTTTAATTGTTCCACGTCCTCGCATTGCTGTGTTTTTTTCTCTTTCTTTCTGTGTTTTCTTGTTTGGATTAACTTTTTATATATATTATATATATATGTATGTGTGTGTGTGTGTCTGTGTTTGTCCCCCTAGCATTGCTTGACAACCGATGCTGGTGTGTTTACGTCCCCCGTCACTAAGCGGTTCGGCAAAAGAGACCGATAGAATAAGTACTGGGCTTACAAAGAATAAGTCCCGGGGTCGATTTGCTCGTCTAAAGGCAGTGCTCCAGCATGGCTGCAGTCAAATGACTGAAACAAGTAAATGAGTAAAAGAGAGTGTATATATATATATATATATATGTGTGTGTGTGTGTGTGTTTGTCCCCCTAGCATTGCTTGACAACCGATGCTGGTGTGTTTACGTCCCCCGTCACTAAGCGGTTCGGCAAAAGAGACCGATAGAATAAGTACTGGGCTTACAAAGAATAAGTCCCGGGGTCGATATTGCTCGCCTAAAGGCGGTGTTCCAGCATGGCCACAGTCAAATGACTGAAACAAGTAAATGAGTAAAAGAGAGTGTATATATATATATATATATATATGTGTGTGTGTGTGTGTGTGTGTGTGTTTGTCCCCCTAGCATTGCTTGACAACCGATGCTGGTGTGTTTACGTCCCCCGTCACTAAGCGGTTCGGCAAAAGAGACCGATAGAATAAGTACTGGGCTTACAAAGAATAAGTCCCGGGGTCGATATTGCTCGCCTAAAAGCGGTGCTCCAGCATGGCCGCAGTCAAATGACTGAAACAAGTAAAAGAGTAAAGAGCAAATATCCTGGCCGGATATGGCCGATTTGAATGCTGAAGGGTGAAACTTTCCCATTTTAAATTAAAAGAAAAACAAAAGCTGGACGGAAGAAAGAAAAGTGAGGAACAAAGAGAGACTTGTAGAAGACGAGGAGGAGGAGGAATAACCAAGAAAATGGGTCTTACCAAAAAGAAGTTTTGCATTTGGAACAGTCCACTTTTTTGGCTTGGGGCTGTGGGGCTCTGACTATTACTGGGCAGTTGGGACCAGGGCAGAATCGCAACTCAGGATGGGTCTGAAAAGACAAACAGGAAAACAGTAGCATATATAATTTAACTAGCAGTATCGCCCGGCGTTGCTCGGGTTTGTAAGGGAAATAACTATATAAGCATTTTTAGAGATGTAAAGTATATTAGCCATCTCAATATGGCTAACCACAAGGGGGGGGTGTTACTGTAGCTTTTTACGTTCTGAGATTTAATAATACATTTTTAGAAAGTTACTTCCCTTATATAAACCGAGCGAAAATTCTTATTACCATCATTATTATTATTATTATTATCACTATTACCATTATTATTATTATCACTATTCTTATTACCATCATTATTATTATTATTATTATCACTATTACCATTATTATTATTATCACTATTACCATTATTATTATTATCACTATTCTTATTACCATCATTATTATTATTATTATTATCACTATTACCATTATTATTATTATCATTATTATTATTATTATTATCATCACTATTATTATTATTATTATCATCATCACTATTACCATTATTATTATCACTATTACCATTATTATTATTATCACTATTATTATTACCATTATTATTATTATTATTACCATCATTATTATTATTATTATTATTATTATTATTATTATCATCTTCATCACTATTACCATTATTATTATCACTATTACCATTATTATTATTATCACTATTATTATTACCATCATCATTATTATTATTATTATTACCATCATTATTATTATTATTATTATCATCATCACTATTACCATTATTATTATCACTATTACCATTATTATTATTATCATTATTATTATTATTATCACTATTACTATTATTATTATTATTATTATTATTATTATTGCCTCACCTTGACGTGGTCCATAAATGTAAGTCTCATGTATCGGTCTCGGATGTCCGGCTGACTGAGAACTTCACAGATTATGTTCTCCGGTACGAGCACGTTACACTCCGCTGCCATACACTGAATTCCTGCAGAGACACAGAACAGGGTGCGGAGGAAAGAGAAAAAAAAGCAAAACGGTAAGCCATCATCATCACAGAGAGAAAATTGAGGAGAGAGAGGGAGAGACAAAGCAAAGAAGAAAATGAAAAGGGTACGTACGTGTGGTGACCCCTTGGTAGATTTGTACTTGAAAATATCTATCCCAGCATTCTTTGCAGAAGGGATGGCCGCAGGTTAGACACTCCATCCTGTCTCGGGAATACCAGATGGTACAGACGGTGCATACTAAACTGTTAGCTCCAGGATCCTGGAATTAGAGAGGTTGCAGAGGTCATGTCAATATCACTAAGGTCAGAGGTCACAGAAGTTACATCAACAACATTGGGATCGGCTACAACAGAGGTCACACCAACATTAATGGGCCAGAGGTCACTTGAATACCATTGGGTCACACCAACATCACTGGGTCAGAAGTCACAGCCATATCATTGGGTCAGAGGTCACATCTGTATCAATGGGTCAAAAGTCACAGTATGATTGGGTCAGAGGTTACATGAGTATCATTGGGTCAGAGGTCACGAGTATCATTGGGTCGGAGGTTACATCACTGGGTCAGAAGTCACAGCCATATCATTGGGTCAGAGGTCACATCTGTATCAATGGGTCAAAAGTCACAGTATGATTGGGTCAGAGGTCAGACAAGCATCAATGGGTCAGAGGGGGAAAAGGAAAAAAACATCAGATATCACAGACCACATCAACACCATAGACAGAAGTCACACCAACATCAAGAGGTCAGACGACAGAGAAAAGTCACATGACAGAGAGGTCACATCACAAAGAGAAAGGTCACTGAGCAAACACCACAACATACCATCATCTCTACCGCTGTGGGGCACCATCACCAAAGCAATCGTGGTTTCCATTGGTATCACCACAACCATCACCCCTACCCCAAACTCCACGATCACTATCAAACCGCCAAACCATCATCACCAACACCACTACCACCACAGCTACCACACTCAGCACCACCACCAACACAACAACCACCATTACTACATCAGCAGCACGCTAGCATGGGTTGGACAGGATCAGGTCAGCCACAGGACCATGATGGGTTCTAATATCATCATTGGTATGGTTTCTACAGCTTGATGCCCTTCCTACTACCAAACACTTTACAGAGAGGACTGGGCGTCTGTTTGTTTATGTGGCACCAGCACTAGTGAGGTCACCAGATAATTTGCAAGCCAAAAGAGTCCTCAACTGAATTAAGCATGGGCAGCATTGAAAAAAAAGTGGCTTGTACCAGGTGATGAGAGGTTAGAGTATGATTAGAGGAACGGAAACGGGTGTTCTGCCATAGGGGAGATACAAGGCTACCTTGGCTGAAGAGAAGAGAGAGGGGAGGGGGGGGGAAGAGAGACGAGCAGTGGTGATGACAATGATGATCATGGTATTGCTGACAATGATGATGATGATGGTGGTTATGACAATGATGATGATGATGATGGTAGTGGTGATGATGCCATTGATGATGATGACAATGGTGATGCTGATCGTGATAGCGATGGTGATAGTGATAATGATGATGACAGTTATGGTTGTCGTGGTGATGAATAACTTACAACTGAGACAGACCTGTCTTCCACGTTGAATGCCTTTTCGACACAGCTGAAGTTTTTATTATAAATTGCAGAGGAGAATTGCATAGAGAGAGAGAGAGAGAGAGAGAAGAGAGAGAGAGAGAGAGAGAGAGAGAGAGAGAGAGAGGATGGAGAACAGACAGACAGAAAGATGGAGAGATGAGAAAGATGAGAAAAGAAGAGAGAGAGAGAAAGGAGGGAGGACAGACAGACAGAAAGATGGAGAGATGAGAAAGATGAGAAAAGAAGAGAGAGAGAGAGAGGAGGGAAAACAGACAGAAAGATGGAGAGATGAGAAAGATGAGAAAAGAAGAGAGAGAGAGAGGAGGAAGAACAGACAGACAGAAAGATGGAAAGACAAGAAAGATGAGAAAAGGAGAGAGAGAGAGAAAGGAGAGGACAGACAGACAGAAAGATGGAGATATGAGGAAAGAAGAGAAAAGGAGAGAGAGAGAGAAAGGAGGGAGGACAGACAGACAGAAAGATGGAGAGATGAGAAAGATGAGAAAAGGAGAGAGAGAGAAAGGAGAGGACAGACAGACAGAAAGATGGAGAGATGAGAAAGATGAGAAAAGGAGAGAGAGAAAGGAGAGGACAGACAGACAGAAAGATGGAGAGATGAGAAAGATGAGAAAAGGAGAGAGAGAAAGGAGGGAGAACAGACAGACAGAAAGATGGAGAGATGAGAAAAGAAGAGAGAGAGAGAGGAGAGAGAGAGAGAGAAAAATAGTTACCTGATATTTGACTGAAGGCATTATATTGGACTCCACCAGTAATCCTGCAGGATTCTCATTGTGTCTGGGAGAAAAAGAGAGAGAAAAAAAACATTATCATCATCATCATCATCAGCAGTAGCATTTAACATCCGTTGCCCATGCTGGCATGGGTCGGACGGTTTGACCAGGGCTGGCAAGCTGGAGGGCTGCACCAGACTCCAGTCTGATATGACATTAGCTGCCCACACCTAATTCAGTTGAAGACTCTTTGGCTTGCAAATTATCTGGTGACCTCACTAGTGCTGGTGCCACACAAACAAACAGACGCCCAGTCCACTCTGTCTATTTCCCCAGGTCTAGATGCAGCTTCTGTTATTTTTGACAAAGCCATGGGAAAGACAGCTCTTCTAGGAGGAAAAAAAAACAACTCGGATATAAAACCTGCAGTCCTCTTGCAATGCTTGTCCCTGGACCCTACTACGGTGACCGAGAGAGGGGCAGAAGTGTTGAACAAGATTCTATCACTTCAATCCAATGACTGAACATGGGAGAGGGCTATCCTCTGACAAGACGAGACAACCATCATACCATCATCACCACTATTTGAACATCTGCTTGCATGGGTTGGACGGAATTTGACGAGGCAAATTTTCTCCTGCCAGATGCTCCTCCCGTCACCAACCCTCGTCTGTTCCCAAGCAAGAAAATGGGATCTTTACCTTTTGATCAACAGATTTAAAAAATAATTTTTTGTAACTAAACACTTTCAAACTTCGGACACTGGTCGAATGTGTCGTATAAAACATATTTTACTCTTAGCGTTTTTGAGAAAAACTTATATTTACGAAGTTATTTCACGTTAAAGTTCTCGTATTTCGGTAATTTCAACCAATCAATGACAAGTATTCAGCTGAATAAATTTATTGCTGTTATTTGTCAACAACTTCCGGTGATATATTTTTTATTTGTCACTGTTATTTATGACGACCCTTTTCCTAAAACCCTAACACTATAACCCTAAAACCCTAAAGCTAAAACCGGTACAAATGCACAAACAATGTCATAAATAACAGTGACAAACGAAAAATACACCACCAGCGCCGCCCCGACTGGCTTCTGTGCCGGTGCACATAAAAAGCACCATCCGAACGTGGCCGATGCCAGCGCCGCCCCGACTGGCTCCTGTGCCGGTGGCACATAAAAAGACCATCCGAACGCTGCAGCGCTGCCTGTTTGGCCGTTGCTTCCGTGCCGCTGGCACGTTAAAAGCTCCAACCGATCGTGACCGATGCGGACCCCCCCCCCTGGCACCTGTGCAGGTGGCACGTAAAAAGCACCCCCTACACTCGCGGAGTGTTGGCGTTAGGAAGGGCATCCAGCTGTAGAAACTCTGCCAGATCAGACTGGAGCCTGGAGCAGCCCCCTGGCTCCCCAGACCCCGGTCGAACCGTCCAACCCGTGCTGGCGCAGAAAACGGACGTTAAACGATGATGATGATAGTTGTTGTTGACAAACAATGGCAGTAATTTTATTCAGCTGAATACACATTATTGATTGGTTGAAATTACCAAAATACGAGAACTTTAACGTGAAATAACTTCGCAAATATAAGTTTTTCTCAAAAACGCTAATAGCAAAAAGATATTTTATATGACACATTCTACCAGTGTCCGAAGCTTGAAAGCGTTTAGTTACAAAAAATTATTTTTTAAGTCTGTCAGTCAAAAGGTAAAGATCCAGAAAATGTTTCTCCTACGGCCAGACATGTTTTTATGGAAGAATGGAAATGAATGACACTACTTGTGTAATGGTGATTGTGCATCACATCACTCGTTAAGGTTATATCTTACAACTGAGACAGATGTTAGACTTGCCTAAGGTGGCATGCAGGGAGACTGAACCTGAACATGGCAGTGCCCCAGCATGGCCACAGTCAAAAATGTCAACAAGTAAAAAATATATATATATATATATATAATAATATATATATATATATATATATAAAGACAATATATATATATCTTTTCTTGTTTGTTATTTTTGATTTTTGACTGTGGCCATGCTGGAGCACTGACACTGCCATGAAGGATTTTAGTTGAACATATCGCCCCCACCCTTTTTGCCGAACCGCTAAGTTACAGGGACACAAACATGTATAAGGCACCCATGACAGTTACAAACAAAAGGCACTCATGGTAGTGCCATGTATAAACGTCTGTGTGGACCCACATAAAAGCACCCATGCAGTTCCACACAAAAGCACCCATGTGTGCAACCCTAAAGCACCCAGCACACTCTGTAAAGTGGTTGGTGTTAGGAAGGGGCATCCAGCCATAAAAACACTGTCAAAACAAGACACAGTAGCCTGGAGCAGTCTTCTGCCTGGTCAGCTCCATGTCAAACTGTCCGACCCATGCCGGCATGGAAGGTGGATGTTAAACAATGATGATCACACACACACATGTGCTTGAAACTATGCATATTCCGCATTACATTGAAATTGCTTATAATATCTTCAGTACATCTACACCTCTTTATGTTGGCATCAACAAGACGGCCTTTGGAACCATTCCAACAACAATGCAGACACACACACACACACGCAATGAAAAGACACATAACACACACCCACAAACAGATATAAACTGTATGTATACACCAATACATACAAACACAACATACTTATACACACATACACACACAGCATATTTATTCAAATTTACTAGACGTATCACACCGTCTCAGACACAACACCAATATTCTACATTACCACAGTTCGTACAAAGCTTTGGTCATCATAATCGTCATCAATTAACCCTTTCATGACCAATCTGGCTGAAACCAGCTCTGGCTCTGAGTACAAATGTCTTGTTTCCATAAGTTTTTAATTAAAATCTTCCACCAAACCACAATTTGTGTTCCTAACACTAGCTTAATGATAACTAAGTTATTTTACTAAATTCTTTGTTATATTTAAAATTAATTGAAAGAAACACAGAGCATCTCAACAGAAATATGGTAACAAAAGGGTTAATATCCATTT
>NW_021833731.1:0-66952 GCF_006345805.1 Octopus sinensis
AAAGGCTCCAACGAATGAACCAAGTTTTTTGGAACGTCTCCAATCCCAAACAATTCTAATTCCATAGGTGCGATCTCCGTGATTTCAGTTTTAAGATTGTAGGATTTTATATTGTTTCCATAAATTGTTTCCATAAATTTGGAATACTATTTTCATTTACTGACTGATTGTAGATGGCCGTTAATACCGTGATAGCTACAGGGCCTAGTTTCTTGAACAGAATCATTGGTATTCCGTCTGGACCACAGGAAATTGTATTCTTTATGTGTTGGATTACCATTGTGACTTGATCAGGTGGAAAAGGGGTTGATAAATGTCCCTTTTTTGATTTTCGCATAGAATTTCGCCATATTCAGTGTCCTTATTTTCTTAGTTGGTTCTTTGGTTAGAAATTTTATGCGTTTGAGGAAGTTTCTTTCCTTTATCAGTTTGATAATAATTTCCTTCCCTCGATTATCACTTTATTGAGGTATTGGGCTGCCCTATCAAGGAAGTTGGGTCCCGAATAGAATGTGGAAAGTTTCTTATCGACGTATTTCTTATATAAAACTAGTAAAGGCATGATTTCACGAATAAAAAAATCAATTATGCCTTTTCTTGAACAAGGAGCTGTAAACACGGATGAAGATCCTATGCCTTATTGTGAGAAATCAAAATTTGATGATCAAGTTTTTGAAATATTTCAGAAACTACGGGAAGATAAAGTTCCAATATCAGGTCCTTTCATAAAGAAAATCGCCTTATATACGGCTTCAAAGATTGGATTTGATTCCTTCAAAGCTTCAAACAGCTGGCTTGACAGATTCAAAAAGCGTCATGAACTGAGATTCAAATCAATACTTTTAAAGATTATTATTCAATTTATCTGATTCAGTTTTTGTGCTTTGAGGATGATGGTGATGAATTCAAACGGTCGATAAACAAAATAAACCTTCGTCAGGTAATCCTGCTAATTTCTAAAAGCTGGGAAAAACTTGATCCAAGTTTAATATTTAATTGTTGGAATCAAATTGAAAAGATTTGTGATTCCGTAAGAATTGAAAATAGCATTACAGAAGAATTAATCAACAATGCCGTAAACGAAACATTGGATGGGGAAAATGACGAATTCGTCGATAATATTTATAACGAAGGTTTAGAAAATGATAACATGTAAACAAGTCTAAGAAAAACGCAAGATTCTCTTGAGCAGTTAGAAAAGAAAATTTTTCACATATCTCCTGAAATGCTTAAAGAATTTTACGATTTTCGACTTAATTTTATGAAAAATGTAAGAAGTAAAAGGAAAACTGGGGATAAATTAACTGATTATTTTTCTAAAAGTGATTTTTGATGTTTAAAAATCTCTGTTTTTATTAAACTCTTGTTTTTGGGGCACCCCCGCTTTTTGGGGCATTTGGTGCCCAAATTCGGGGTCGGACTGTATGTCGTCCGCGTAGATCATGAGACGACTGGTAGGATCTTTCAGTTTTGGAATATCAGCAACTAAATATTAAAAAGCAGAGGGCTCAAGACCGAGCCTTGAGGTACCCCTCTTTTGAAATCGACAGATTCCGACAAACGGTTTCCGCATCGTATGTATGACCTCCTCATTGATAAATAGCTCTTCAGCCAACGAGAAGAGAAACGCAAATCATAAGAAAACAACTGAGAATGAGATCCACACAGCACTCGAGGACTCGTCCTTGCCTCCAACTGATATTGCTGATAACAAGAACCGAAAAATCCCTTAAAAATAAAATGGACGCATTTCTCGTTCCCATTACATCTCAAGTCAAATATTTGAACAGTCGAGTCACGTGAACTGACTGAAAGAGGAATATGTTCTCCCTTGTTTTTAAGGATTGGCTCGAACCTCAAAAGCGATCCCGTTGGCTCCGTTTGTCGACTTGAAGTAGTTTTCAAAAAAATCGTGAAGTAAAAGGTAGTCAAATGGGCTATTGCCAATTTATTATTACAGGCCAACGAATAGCCGATGTTCATCATCTCGTGAATTTGAATTTCGGAAAGGACAAGAGAGGACTTGTCCAAAACAACGACGATCCACTCCACTGTGTGTAAAATGACCACGGTGACAAGATCCTCCAAAGACTGACGGGGAAGCAAAAGTTAGCAGCCCGCAATAAAACAAACATCACAGATATAGTTTCCGTAATAAGTAAAATCGATAGGAGGGAACGGATTCACGTTGAAATTTCGACTTAATCAAAAATCAAGAGGATTGCAATCCCTCTGAGTCCTTCCCGAAATTGGCCGACCTGTCTCATCAGAATAGAACCACACGTCAAAATCAAGCGGGTTTTTATTTATCCATTCATGAATTTGCATGATAGTGGAATGTACACAATATAATCCAAAAAAGAAATCTAAACTGTTTTAACCTTATATCTCATATTGTTCGTTCGGACGCATAACAAATACTTCTGTTCAGACACCGTCGACCCCCCGGCGAGCAGTTCTATTCTCAGAGAGGACGCCGTAATGTAATTATGGCTGTACAATTCCGTCGTATATCAGTAGAAAAGCGAATAGCAAAAATTCATTTTACGCTTAATGTTGTACAGTCGGCACAACTACATCAAATCCCGACAGTAAGCGCTAGTTCGTGAATTTTTGACTTCCTCACTCCATTTGTATCACTCGTTCGACCAAGGCCGCCAAGACTGTGAATTTCCTGAAACAGATTTTGCTCGGGGCTTCAATTTTTATAACCTCCTCATTTTCGATAGCAGACAACCTTCATGACGTATTCTTTCTGTTCCAACTTGAGATTGACGAACAGATTTTTTATGCCACACATGGCAGTCTACACTCAACACAACCTCGGACATAAATTCCCATCAATCACTGATTTCTTTGACAATTTTTAAGAAAGAAATCCTTTCGCGATTCGTTCGATCTTTGTCGAGTCTACCAGCTTGTAATGAGTTAGGATTGTCACGTCTTTTGTGGATAACACCAAAGTGACTTCTCTCGAAGGGGAAGATGCGTTCTTACATGTCTTCAGAGACACTCCTGACAAGTTCTTTAATGTACGCTGGTAGTAGTCCTCGACTTCCTGAAATTCCACGCGATCGCTGCATTTTTGTACACTGAAAATCAAATTGAGTATTTCTGAACATCCAAAAAATTGTTTGAGTTGAGCAATTCGTTTATTGGCCTCTCTTCAATGCTCTCGTTCTGAAATGAATATTTAATAAAAGACCGAAAAGGTTACATCCATATTGAAATACATTTATTTGAATTAATTTTCGAGAGGGAAGGGAGGATAGAACAAAGGTCGTCAAAAACAGCATCGGGGGGACCGCAAATGGTTGCGTCATCCAGATACCATATGTTAACTGGGGATCGAACAGAGTGAGCGATACTGTTAACGCCCAAGGCAAAAAGGACAGGACCCAGGGGATCTCCCTGTTGGACCCCGGTGGCCGAAGAGATGGGAACATCGTCGAACATAAGGATACTCGAGGAAGCGTATGAGAGATGTACAAGGGGATAAGCGAACGGAACCAGTTCGCGACAGCACTCCAGCAGGTGGTCACGTCTGATGGAATTGAAAGCGTTTGAGACGTCCAGTTTGACCATGATAGCCGACTGGGAAGATTCGATGAGTTCACGGATGGAATGAACGGCCGCTTCGCAGCCGTTTAGGACACCGACCCCGAGTTGGGCGGGGAGAAACACTTGAGACAAAAAGGGGACGATTGCGTGGCACAGAAGTTTGGCAGAGAGCCTCCGAAAGATATTCTTAACGGCAATGGGTCTCACGCCGTTGTCCTTTTCCCAAGGGCAGTAAGGTTGGCGGAAAAGAAAATCCCACGTGCAAAGTCAGGGAGAGCGCCGGAGATGAAACGGTTGCACAGGTTGGTAATCGAGCGTAACAACCTCCGTCCAGCTTCGGCGGTAGTGGGAGAAGTCAGATCTTTTAGATGACCAGGTCTCAGGCCGTCTACTCCCCCACTGCTTCCTGGGGAAAAATTCCTCAAGGCTTTCAGTACGAGGTCTTCCGAGACCACGATGGGATTGACAGCGAGAGTGGCAAAAGGCGGCTGAGGTCTGAAGTCGTGGGGCTGAGAGGGGGTTTTATCTCTGAGAGATTTCAGGACGGCGGGTGATGATGACAAAAGGGAACTCGAGGAGGCGACAAGCCTGACAGCACCGCGGACGTCGCCGTCCATAAGTTTGCAATTAACTTTTCTGTAGAGGTAGTCGACATCGTGCGGAGCTGCAGTCAGATTGGGGATGTTGCGCCGAAAAGAGGCTCTGAATGGCGAGATAGGCTGGAGCCAGCCGGGAGAAAAACAGTTCCCGTCGTACGAGGACTGTTCATGTTTTACGGTCGTAGCAAGCGAGGGGGAGGTTCTGTTAACGGATGGGAGAAAGCCGAGGCCGAAAAAGGCAAAGCAGAACAACTTAAGCAAATGGGATTCCCTGTCGGAGGCCAGAGCGTCGTCAATTGCGGTGGACAAAGAGGAAGCAGCTGTGATATGAGCAGCCTTTGGGATTCTGTGCGGGATTTGTCGGAGGCGGCAGAGGAGTTTGATGGATTTGAGAACGAAAGGGACAGAATGGGTCCCGAATACAGGGTCAGAGAAAGGGAAGAAATCAGCGGAGCAGCGAGTGCCGAGAGTGGCGGTGGCGGATGGGGTGGATGAAAGTAATGGGGTGCCGGAAAGACAAGCGGACAGATCCAAGATGGGATACGTTCCGAAGTGCGGTGGGAAAGGGAGACACAAGAAAGATGAAAGAACCGATAACACGATGAGCAGAGACGGCCCTTCTTTCTTTTGTTGACCATGTTGCAGATTGAGCAGGGGGAAACAAAATTAAGAGTTGAATGAGAGACTACCATATGAAAAGATTATAACAGAACGAATAATGGATAGAAAGAAATAGACAAAGAAAGATTATACGGATAGGAAAGGATTAGAGAAATCAGAAATATTAGATACAACAACATGCCTAAAGGAAACCATGGACCAGAGAAGGTTGGCTTGTTTACAAGCGGGCAGGCAGCCCCTAAGCGGCGCGTGGCTAAACTGTTACCCTTGTAATACAACTGGCTGCCTTCTAATGATAAAGCCGTAAGAATTGGAGTTTGTCTGCGCCTCGGTCTACGCGTTTATGAAAACACCAATGCCGGTGCGGCATGTTGACTGACGAGTTTGGATATCACTCCCTCTAATGTCGAAACGGAATTGGACGTCCTCACGGCATTCCGAACTGAACCAGATCATCTGTCGATCTCTTCGAACTGCTGGATTCCACACACAATTGGAACCTGCAGGGATTTTCGTAGAGGACGGCAGAAGACCCGATGGGATGACCACATTTCCATTTCAGAGGGGAAAGTGTCTGGTTTGGGACGTCATGTGTGTGAACTCCTTTTCCAATCAGAACATCAAATTATGCATCGAGAATCCTGGAGCCCCGTCTGAACGGGGAGAAGGAAGAGAAAAGCTGAGAAATACGCTGGAATTGAGAATGGGGAGTGTTTGTCCCCTGGCTGTTGAGACGTCAGGAATACAGGGGCCTTCTACTCGGACCCTACTCCAGCGCATTGCCTCATTTTTCTCCGCTATTTTTGCGTTATTGCGCATAGTTTATAAGATTTAACTAATGCATTTTATCAAATACTAGCTCGGCAGCTCGCTTCGCTCACCGCGACCTAGCTCCTGCGGAGGGCCTGTTTCATCAAACAACTATAAGTTTATGTAGATGTATAAAACTACCTGGTTTAATGTAACCCTATTCTATCGCCTGTTGATAAACGATGTTTGTCGTCCGTCCTTCCTTGGCATATATGAATAAATTTTCTCTTCTGCCTACCCTCGAGCATCCCACATACAGCTGTCCATGTGAAAAGCACTCACTCTCTAAAAATAACCCAACTACCTTTAATGACTGTCCCTGGGCCTTGTTTATTGTCATTGCAAAACTCATCCTCAAAGGAAATTGCAGCCTTTTAAATCTAATGGTAATTCATCAGAAATTATCGGAATTCGTGGAATATAAACATCCTCACTCAATACTTACCTGTTAATATCGTCGCCTCTATTACGTTAGCCATCTTTCTTCAGCTTCATTTTTCCTCCTTCGGTTATCTATTTAAAAATTATTTTTGAATAATAAAAAATATTAGGAAAAAAGAGGCATACAGAAAATAAATTCTATCTTTACGAAAAACTTCTTTTCTTAAGGTCGTCTTCCCTCTTTCGGTTATCTATTGAAAAAATTATTTTTGAATAATAAAAAATTTAGGAAAAGAGGCATACCGAAAATAAATCTATCTTCACGAAAAACTTAACTAAATAGCTAATATTTTTACGCAATTCTTCTGATTGCGCTGTCAATTGGTGGTAAATTGTGTTAATGATTGTGCTAATGTGGTTTCAACTATCAAAGTGTTTTTCAAAATCAGTTAATTGCACACTCTATTCAAGGTCGTGCGTCAATTGGTGGTAAATTGTGTTAATGATTGTGCTAATCTGGTTTCAACTATCAAAGTGGTTTTTCAAAATCTGTTAATTGCACACTCTATTCAAAGTCGTGCAATCTGTGATTGCACATTCTGTCAAAGTCAAATATGATAATAGCTTTAATTTTGATTCATGGTCGATAATGATATGCATTTAATTTTAAAGAGAAAAACATAGGATGAATTGAATTTCTTTATCGCGAATAATTGGGAGTTCATCATTGTTAATATTCTCGCTGTCGTTTTCATCAAGGATATTCTTAATACGTGAGATTTTTGCCTTGAAGGTTTTAATGGACCTCATCATGAATGTCGAGGACATTCGCGTTGTTCATTTTAATCAAAATGCAGAAAATAATTTTTTGATTTTTTGGGGGGGAAGGTTTTAAGGACTTCATCATGTAAGTCGAGGACATTGTAGTTGTTCATTTTAACCAAAATGCAGAAAATTTTTTTTTAATTTTTTTTGGGGGGGAAGGTTTTAAGGACTTCATCATGTAAGTTGAGGACATTGTAGTTGTTCATTTTAACCAAAATGCAGAAAATTTTTTTTTAATTTTTTTTGGGGGGAAGGTTTTAAGGACTTCATCATGTAAGTCGAGGACATTGTAGTTGTTCATTTTAACCAAAATGCAGAAAATTTTTTTTTAATTTTTTTTGGGGGGAAGGTTTTAAGGACTTCATCATGTAAGTCGAGAACATGTAGTTGTTCATTTTAACCAAAATGCAGAAAATTTTTTTTTAATTTTTTTTGGGGGGGAAGGTTTTAAGGACTTCATCATGTAAGTCGAGGACATTGTAGTTGTTCATTTTAACCAAAATGCAGAAAATTTTTTTTTAATTTTTTTTGGGGGAAGGTTTTAAGGACTCATCATGTAAGTCGAGGACATTGTATTGTTGTCATTTTAACCAAAATGCAGAAAATTTTTTTTTAATTTTTTTTGGGGGGAAGGTTTTAAGGACTTCATCATGTAAGTCGAGGACATGTAGTTGTTCATTTTAACCAAAATGCAGAAAATTTTTTTTTAATTTTTTTTGGGGGGAAGGTTTTAAGGACTTCATCATGTAAGTCGAGGACATTGTAGTTGTTCATTTTAACCAAAATGCAGAATTTTTTTTTAATTTTTTTTGGGGGGGAAGGTTTTAAGGACCTCATCATGTAAGTCGAGGACATCGTATTGCCAATTTGAAGTTGGTGTGCACACACAGACAGACAGACAGACACACAGACAGACAGACACACAGACAGACACACACCATACCATTTTATTATTAAGATGACTTTATTGGTTGGAAATTTTTGTTTACAATAGCGGAATTACTTAAAATCTAAAGCTCTTTATATAGGAAATTTTAATGGAATTTTATGTAAAATTTGTGGTGACCGTTCATCTGGAGTTCATTACGGAGTCGCAACATGTGAAGGTTGCAAGGTACTTTGTAGATTAACGTTTCCTTGCATTTAGTCTTTTTTCAGCAGGACATTGGAGTGACCCTGGTAATCATTCAAGTCCACTTTAGGTGGAACTGGCCAATTGCAGTCATCCGTTTATTGGCTTTTGTTCTTATATTGAATTCAACTTTTATTTCAAAGAAAACGAGATTTTTCAGAATTCTTGTAGTTCAGTCAGGAGATGAGGTTTTGGAGCATTTTGTTGATATTTGGTTTTTTGTTGTATTTTATTTTTAGTACAAAGTGCGACGTAAATTTCAGAGCCGGACTTTGTGAATTGGAGATTTGAAATTGAGAAGAATTTAAATTAAGGGCAACGAGTTTGAAACTTGCTGTGGTGACTCAGATACCAGGAGAAACACTGTCAGGTCGTGGATAACTTCGGAAGTAGTTTTTGATTAACTTTCGAGAGTTATATGTTGTGTTAAGATTAAATAAATGCATTGGATGAAGATTAAATAAACGATAAAATGAATTCAATTCACTTGCAAAATAAAATTTATCCATGATATTTTACCAGTAATCAAATTTAATTAATCTTCAAACAATTAAAAAATAGAATAAAATAAAACATCAATATAAAAAAGATTGAAATAAGAAATAAAAATTAACAACAAAAAGCACAAACAAGAAAAGAAATAACATGCGTGACACGTAATAATTTATTGTAATTAATTCGATAAATTTAAAACTTTTTAAAATTAAATAAATAACATTTAATAATGTGATTCTGTTTGAATTCAGCTAGGAACAAAATTCAGGTGGTTTATATTAATGGAGAGTGGGTATCTAATATATTTTCATCAAATAAAACAAAAAATAAAATTTTCTAAGCATTATCCTTTCTATCACTTTTGAAAAAATGACAGAATCTCTTACCATATGGAGTGAATCAAAAAAGTTGTTTAAGTTTGTAGAACACATAAGCGAAAATTATTTACAAGTCTTTTATCTATGACAAGATGATTGTAATCAAAGTACACCCATCTCTCGGAACGCTATCTGTTTACCCCTATCGCCGTGGAGACCTCTGGCGTAATCGGTGACAGTCACTCATTTTCCTCAAATGCTGGTCGTCTGATTTCTCGCAAGAAAAACGACACGCGTGAGTGTGGATGGCTCTTTCAGAGGATTTCCCTTGCCATTGTACGTGGAAAATGTTTCTCCATCTACGAGTCCTCTTGTTAACTCTCTTTTCCTCTCTGTTTTTCTTTTAAGAATAAATGTATATAAAAAACAAAACAAAATTAGAATAGAAAAAAAAAAACGAGATTATTACTTTTTTTAATTGTCAAAATGTTTATTGATGTTTAGATTTAACTGATTATATTTTTGATAAAATTTTGAACTTAGTTTATTTGATAAATTAAATGTACCACCAGAATAATTATAAAAACCTCCAAAGGAGGATGCCAAGTCAAAGCCCTCATGTCTCTGCTTACCTGTCGATCGAAGGTCACAAAGCACATAGTCGGAACGTGTTCTGGCAGGTATTGGCCAATGTGGTGTTAAAAACCGCACTGTTCGTCTGTGGGATCTTCACTCAGGGAGGCCGGTCGGGATATATCAAGGACATGGCGGGGCAGTCCACTCAGTCCGATTTCACCCCCACCTGGAAATGGCACTCACAACCTCGCGGGACTGTTCTGCTCACATATGTCCGACACAATCCCAGTCGGTGGCATCAGTGCAACTCAAAGGACACAAGGACAGTGTTTCCGCGGCCGACTGGCTGGCCTCTCTCGACCAGGTCATCACGGCGTCGTGCGACCAATTCCTCCACGTCTATTCTGCAGAAAGGGGAGAAGTGGTGCTCAGACTGGCCGGGCACTCTCTCCCAGTCAGAAATGTGGTGACGTGCAATATTCTTGCTTTTTCTGCCTCTGCGGACTGCACCTTCAAGTTGTGGGACTTGCGGAGTGGAGGGTCAGCCGTCAAGACTTATTCCTTCCACTCACAGTAAGCTGCTCGCAAAAAAATATCCAATTGGTGATTCCCGAAACAAAGCTGTAGAGGAACTTGCAAAGAATAATCAGGTTGAGAATTCCGCTTTTAAATATTGGTATCACAATGCCAGGACTGCAAATATTGTCAGTTTTTTGATAAGCCACGAGATCGCAAAAAGGGGAAAACCATTTACCGATGGCGAATTTATAAAGGCATGTTTCATTAAAACCTCTGAAGAACTTTTTCACGATTTTTCAAATAAGGCAGAAATCGTGAATAAGATAATGAATATATCTTTATCTGCGAACATAATACCCACCAGGACTTTTAAGATGTCTTCGAATGTATCTGTTCAACAAGTTTCTGACATGAAATTGTCTAATTCAATTTCAATAGCAATAGATGAATCATGTGATATAAATGACATTTCACAAGTATCATTGTTCATGTCATACTTAGGTGTCTCTGTTTGTTCGTTATGTGTCTCGAGGTTTCCTGAGGCAAGAACTTTTGGCATTATTGCCTTTAAAGGGTCAAACCCGTGGTGAAGATCTTGTTGGCGCAGTCGTAGAATATTTTGAAACGAATTATATTCCTCTTAATAAAATGGTTTCAATTTCAACTGACGGTGACGGTGATTTCAATTGAGAAAGGGATTTATAACTTTAATTAAAAGGAGAATTGATCATGAAGTGATTACTCTACATTGTATTATCCACCAAGAAGTACAATTTGGAATCTAACCTCAGATTAAAATTAACGACTTACGACCCAGACATTAACAACTCTCCAAAGAAATGAGGAATCACATTTCTCATTAATGCGTCTAATTAATTTAATTTTTTAAAATGAATTCTTAATTATTTTTTAATTAATGTCTATTTAATTTTATGAATTTAAATTTTTGACAAGTGGTAAAAGGTGGCTCTTCAATTTTTCGAAATTTCCAAAAATGTACAAAATTGCTCTTCTCCGAAAGTATTTGCCGACCCCTGTTCGGACCCACTGACATGGTCATTTCATCCAGCGAGGACAGGACTGTCAGAATATTCGACCTCCGCAAGTCAACCGACTGTCTGTCTCTCTCCCAACCTCACCCAATCGGTCTCCTTCTTCCAATTATTGTAGAATTGCGGTGAGTAAGGGGACGTCTCTTGTCGCAATTCCACTCGATTCGGGGTTCATTAATTTCATTGACTCTTCTGGGACAAACCTGGGACGATTAAGGAGTAGTACTCCAATGGTTGCCAACTTGCGCATTATCCTAGTCGCATGTCAATTCGGTCATGTCCACATGCTGGGTTGAGGATTATTCTTTGCCCATCCTTCTCACTGCAGGAGCCGATTCCCTAAACTACTACATTGGTATGATCGAATTCAAGCCAAGTGAGTGTGATGAAATAGACCTTATTGTGTTGACAAAAAATAGAGATTATACTTGTTTGCGAACAGCTAGGACGTGGAATAACTAACATTGTCTACTTAAGTAAAAGAATTCTTACCAAGATGGACGACACTTTGTGGAGTGAGTCGAGTGTATCCCAAAGGAAGGCTGCCCTCTTTGCTGTTAAAAAAGCGCGTGGTGCACACCTTGGGACCACAAAAGCTACGTGTCGGCAAGTATGGTCCAAGTGCCATTCAATTAATGTGAAGGAATTAATCAAACTTCAGAGGGAATCCCTAATAAATACTTTAAAGTCTTCACAAGACTCTCTTTTGCTGCCTGGAAAACCCACACAGTGACTATTATCGTCGTCAACGTGGCAGAATAACTCTCCCAACCAGAAGAATTATTCTCATATTGGCGGGATAGGAATTTTTTAATAGTCAACGGAAACAGTGTAATCACGGTAAAAGACGAGAGTCACGGAGTGCGGGAGTATGCTTTACCATGATTACACATGAAGGCATAACCAGATGTTGAGGTCTCTCCATCTTCTGCTCTGCAATTATTATAACTTGACGCGGTCCTGAAAGTTACGAACCTACCATGTCAGATCCACCAGTGTAATGCCCATTTGGTTTGAGTTTAGTTATCTCCGTCTGGTGAGGAATGGAGACTTGTCTTATGGCACTTTGTTTATCCCCGCATGTGCAACACCCGCATGTGCAGCACTCGAAGAAACAATATTAGTTATTCATCTTTCTCTGTAAGTGATCTCAATTCGCCCAAACTGTCTTTGAGTTGCCTGCATCTGACGGCACTTATTTCTTGAGACTTTTCTACTGTCTTAAATAATAAATAATTAGAATGTTATAAATAAATGAACATTGTGGAGTCATACGTGAATTACATAGTAGAACTATGCAAGGAGACTGTAATTCGTGAGAGTGGCCACTCTGAGCAGGTGGGAATGTAATATTATCGACAGAGAAGAACTCTGAGCGTCATCGCAGTGCTCAATCACGACATTGACAGGGAGGACGAGCTGAACGAACTAGTCATAGATATCTGCTCCCTCTTCACTTGGATTGGTTAATCTGCCCACCACACTGCAGATGTCCGTGTGAGATTCCCGTTCTACACCTTCAGAGATATTGCCAAGAGACTGAAAGGACTCTACCGGACTCTCGACAACAGAGGGACAGTATTCGAGGCCCTGACTAATCCTGACCTGCCGTCACTCCTCAACAAATGCGCAGAGTCGAGGAAGCACATTGGGGTGATTGGGGCAATGCAGACGCATTAGGACAACTGGGCAGTCTTCCACTACTGTGGAGTTAATCTGCCTCCCTCTGACAAGATGTGGGTCGTCGACAGGGGGCGGATGGTCGAGGTGGACAACGAGCTGATGGTGGAACACCTCAAGGCCCCGTCCATTTTCATATTCGACACGTCATCTGCAGCCACCATCGTCAGTCGTTTCCAGGTTAGTCCTCCTGGCCCATTCAGAACTCATTCCCCGATAAGGAGTTTATTCATTTTGCTGCTTGCTCACACGGCGAGTCACTTCCTCGCGCTGAGGGACTCCCCGCCGACTTGTTCACGTGCTGTCTTTTATCGCCAGTGCTGCTGTCCCTCAATTTGTACGACCTCGCTTCCCATTATTAGTCAAATGTGGAGCAGGCACCCGTCCCACGGGGAGTTCCTGCCAGTCGAGTATTGCATTCACTTCACTCACATAGACTGGCCGGCAGCCCGAAAGACCGGAAGACTCTGCACGGACAACTGCAGTGGATTCTCACGGCCATTCAAGACTGCATTGCATTCGACCTTCTTCCTCCAGGTTGCCGTGGGGATTCAATTCAGCCCAGTTCACCAAATTGTTCAGAGGGGATATTCTCTCCTCCTGTCTATTCAGGAATTATATGCTGGCCACTCACATTCTGGGCTGTCTGGATGCCCACCCTGTCTCAGTCCCCTCACTCCCCTACACCAAAACTCACAACCTGTGGAATCTCTGGCACTCTGTCCTCGACGAAGCACTCTCTTTCCTGAAAGAGGGAGAAAGTTCCGAAGGGATAACCATTGGGAATGATTTTTTTGATAAAGTGATCACGTCGTTCCAGGCTTACACTCAACTTCACCGAAACAACGGACAACTGTTGCCGGCAATGCTCCAGGTTTGCACATTTCTGACATTGCGGGCCATTTTGGTTCAAACCAACCGCACTCGGGCTATCTGTGCTCTTGCAGACTACGTCGAGACAATGGGCGAGGAGCAAGTTCATAAGGTTGTTATTTTCCCTACTTGTGAGGTGGTGGCCGTGGGGTTTTCCAGTTATCTCATCCACTTATTGCCGGTGGCAGAGAATGAGCTGCAGAGAAAACTATTTTATATTTGGGGAAAACTGCTCAGAGCGGATAATGCACTCTCTCACTTATTATTTCCTTTAGAAAACGCGGCAGGCCTGCATGAATGACGATTTCTACAAGCTTTTTATTTACAATTTGCGTGGTGCCTCCTCCCCGGAAATCAGGGCATATTCGGCCTATTTCCTGGCTATTTTGGCAAGTGCCATGCCCTCCAACCAGGTTAGCCCCTCCTCGTGACTGTAGTATTTCATTAATGCCAGGGATGTAATCGACCTGTGCCTCGACTATTTACGATCCGCCGATCGCCAATATGTGTTGGTCTACCTCTTCTTGCTCGCCAAAGTGTTTACTGTCAAACTCACTTTAGATATGCCAGAAAAACAAATACAGTCAATCAGTCGCCCTCAAATTGGATGCGATCTACCAACTTTGTCAACTCGTGAAGGATTCCTGTTTTCTGTGGTGAATTACGACAAGATCAGGTCAGTGGCAATGTACTCCATTCGATCAATTCTGGTTGACTGCGACTCGCGGGCGGACATGTGTCTAAACACACTCCAATCTCTCAACAAGGCAGTCGATACTGCTCGGACTGTCTACTACAGGGGTGCGCAAGCTTTTTGGGTTTGCGGCCGCATAGCATTTATTTTTCCTTCTCTTTCACGGCCGCACATTTTCTGCATTATTTTTTCGATATTAATATAGTAATTTTTTTAATTATTAAGTGAGACCGCATAAGTTGCCCATTGTCATCGAGACCGATGAGTTCTTGGACAGGAAATGCTCTCGTTTATCAGGGACATCATTATATTATTAAAATAAATAATTTCATGGACAAAAGATAAGAAAGAAGGAAAGTTAATTAAAAGAAATGTATTATACAAGTTATTCTAATGACGGCCAGGATCTTTGGTATTTTTTGCGAGCTTATTGAAATCCACTGGTAGGGTAGATATCATTATGCGCAAACATGACTCTAAGTTTGCATCCGTTATCCGAGATCTATATTGACTTTTTAAATATTTCATTTTGGAAAATGTAGACTCACATAATATGTGCTTCCAAATAAAACGAGAATATTTCTTGCCATTTCTCGTAAATTTGGATAATCTGTCGCTGATTTCCATATATTTAACAAATCTTCGCTTTCATTAAATTTATTTATCAAAATTAAATCATTTTTTAATTTCAATAATTCAATTTGAAATTCCAATGGCGCATTCTCAATCGAAACAGTATGTGGTGCTGCAGTTAATTGAAGTTTGAGTTCAATTTTTTTAAATTCGTTAAATCGCTCTTCAAATTGTTTCAAAATATAATCGAATATAGTATTAAATGTATTTGGTGTAAGATCGTCATAATTAATTATTTTGTCATCAATGAGATTTTTGACTTTTTGAAAATGAAATAATTCATTTTTTTCTATGTGAATCTTCAGTAGGCGGCATGTATCCATAAAATCGTTAATTTTTTTATACATTCGACAAATTGTTTGGTCTTTACCTTGCAAAGATATATTCAAATTATTGATATATGTGAGTACATCAACCAGAAATGCTAAGTCAATTAAGAAATTTTTTTTATCCAAAGGACACTCTTTTTGCTTTGATGAGTAAAAGTTTGATATTTCTTTTCGTAAATCAAGCACACGACATGCTGTTTCACCTTGTGATAGCCATCGAACTTGTGCATGGTATAAAATGTCTTCAGCAGATATTTCACTACCGGAAAGAATTGTACGAAACTGTCTATGTCTCAATGCATTGTTTCGGATATATATAATAATTTGTTTTACTTCATTAAGTGTATCTTCAAATTTTTTCATTGTGAACAAAGTGCTTGTTGGTGAATAATACAATGTACACCAATAACTGATTTATTGTTATACTCTTCTGAGACATATTCAGTTAGGCGAGCAACAAATCCTTGTTTTTTACCCAACATTGCTGGTGCGCCATCTGTACATATTCCTCTTAGACATGTCATGTCCAATTTGAATTCCAAACAACATTGTTTAACTATTTCAAATATATCTTGACCCCGTACATTTCCAGGTAGTGACTTCATGGATAGAAAATCCTCATGTATTTCAAAATCGAAGGATAGAGTACGAATAAATATGATCAGCTGAGCAGAATCACATATATCATTCGACTCATCAATGGCAAGTGAAAATAACGTAGTTTGAGAATTTAATTTTTGTAGGAGTGATAGATTAAGATGCTCGGCAATATGAAACTGTCGGCGCTGAATTGTGTCACGTGAAAGTGGAATTGCTTCAAAGTTATGCTCCTTGTCGGGATCAATGCATTTAACTGATTCCATGATACATCTTTTCACAAGTTCGCCGTCTGAAAAAGGTTTTCCAGCAGATCCAAGGATATGAGCAACTCGAAAGGATGCTTCAACTCTTGCATTTGCCACATTTAAAAAAGTTTTTAAACATTTTTTTTGTTGTCTTAATTTGTATTTCAAATTTTCGACGGAATCTTCTCTTGAACACTTGAACTTGACAACTGGGTGGTCTAAATGTCTTTGAAAATGTTGTTTAGCATTGTCCCGTTTAATAGTTTTCACAATCTCATGGCACAATAAGCATTGCATGCTATTGTTGTCTGTTTCGACTACGAAGTATTCACTTTCCCAGTTGATATTAATTTTCTTTTTTCTTCATTCAAAGAACGTCGTCTTTTAACAGGTAATGACATAAATAAATTAAGCCGTTTATGATAATTACTTTTAATAAAGGTTAACCATTATATAAAAATAGAATTTTATTTAATATGAATATTTTTAATTATTATTTAGGGTTTTTCTTGATTAATTAACACTATGAGCATTATATTTAAGATTAGTTGCTCGATGACCTAATTGTGCCCACGGCCGCACATTCATCGACTCACGGCCGCACTTGCGCACCCCTGGTCTACTATAAAGAAATTTGTTTCCTCAATCAACTTGTATGTGCTTCATTAGGAGTTGTAGGAGTCATTATTCTTGGTGGGTGGAATACTCATCGCCTATCTTCCTTGTTTCCTAGCTCCCTCGGAAGATCCAGATCGACGGGAATTGATTTTTTACTTTTTGAAGAAATGCCTAGAATTTGGGAAGAAACTTAATTTTCCTCAAACAACCACCCCCGAAACGGAAATTATACTCGTTATTGTCTCCCTCTATGAAAACTCGATGACCAACCCGGAGGTACGCTTAATGCTTATTAAGTCCGTCAAAACCGAATTCAATCGTGTCTCTCAAAAATTGGACTTGTTCGATAAACTTATTGACGAGTTTGTCCGCCCCAGCTTCAACACCGCGTCCTTAATCAACCAATGTCGTTTGTGCAATAAAGATAAAGAACACCAAATCAGATCTTTCTTGTCCTTTAAATTCCAGAATTGTATTTTTGACGGTATTACTGAGGTTTCTGATGGGCAGATCATTCCTCTTTCAAGAAAACTAAATCGTTGACGCTTTCCGTGACAAAGGAGTGTCGTATATTGTTAAAATACAACAAATTCACGTCAGAACTATTCATAGTGCACGATGGGACTGAAATTAGGTATACCTCACTTGTTCATTGGGGTAGTGTGATGGACAGGAAGGGAGCACTGAACCACATAATATCCTCGGAATCAGACATTTCTTGTTTGGAAATTATAAACGAGCACGACAATGCCCACTTGCTGACAATATCTCGTCAGTGCATTGCATTAATGTAGTCAGATAACCACATTGTTTGTGTATATCGCGGCAACCCCACTTATGAGCGCGTCCGGTCATGGATGGCTGCCTCGAGTTGTACTTGTTTGTTTGTAGGCGAGGAAATGAATGTTCTTTCATCCTGGAGTCAGTCGTGTGGTTTACTGGCCATCTCTCATAAACAAAGCATTTCAATGTGGAATCTGGAGACTGAACTTTTTCACGAGGTTGTCGTTTGTCTGGCAGTGCGAGTAGAATTTGGATGTTGCTCACTGTCTCGTCACTTGCATGGCTTTTGACGAATTTGGGACTAAAACTCTCGTTGTTGGCACTTCAACGGGCAATATGCTGTTATATGACTTGCGCACCAAATTACCACGTTTGCTGTCATAAATTAGTTCTTGGCCCTCCAAAATCAAGAAAGTGGGGGATTCTCCTGTCTCGTTGATTGTATTTGACTCTTCCCATGTCATCCCATTGATGTGTTACTGTATGTGTTTATACTTATGTTTTAAGACAGAACGGACAGATTTCCTCCTATGATTTTCAGCTCACACGCTGCGTCGACAAATTTAAATTTCCCGTGAGTATTTCATGTTCTGCAAATCATTCTACATTTAACCTGCTGGCCTGGTTGATCAGGATGTCATAATATTCAGTTCTAGTCAAGATTCCTATATTCAGTTTATAAATTGTAGACACATGAAGTTCTTAAAGACGCGTTGCATCAAATTCGCCAAGAACACTCGCATAGCTTTTGACGAGGGAAATGTTGCTTTATCTATCTACGTTAGAACAATCTGGCTGTCGCCGATCTTGATGGAAGAATTCACATATATGCCTGTTCCCCCTATTAATGCCTTTGACAGCAGTTTTACTACGAGTAGAACTTGTTTTTTTATCACTTATTCATGCACTGCACATCCCTCCCACTTGGACAAACCTGGAGGACGATTCCACCCAAATTTCGATCATAGGTCAACCGCATTGCAAACATGAGGAGTACTATGGACATTCAATAAGTGTAATCTTCTACTGACTTAAGCAATGAAAAGAATGGCTCCACAATATAAGAGATTTTCGACAAAATTGATAAAATAAATAAAGATCATTAGCAATTTGTGGTGTAAGCGGGAGAAAAAACACTAGGAAAATCATGAAAATTTAAAACTTAATGAAATTGGTTTGTCATCGCGTCCTAATTGATACAACTAGTGAAGCAGAGACGGTTTAATTATCAAAAGACTAAGAGTAAATCAGCGCAGACATCCCTAATTTCCCCCAATAAGAGAAAATTGAGAGGAACACCGCCAATTCGACTGAGTGCAGGCAGCATTAAGTGAATCCATAATAATCCCTGCATATTACCTCCCGTGGAGAGAATATCGTCAAGATAACCACACTCTGGACACAGTTGACAGCGCCGATGTGGATTTATGGAGAGTTATGGGATAAATATAAAAGCACACTTTGCCATATTCCTGACTATAGTGCTTAGACTCCACATCATTTTGCCTGCGACGAAAAGTTGTAATTTGTTATTTTGGACATATGTATACATGAGATGTGTAACATCACATTATCGTTATATAATTTTTATCAAATGAAGACATGAACAGAGTAAGTTTTCATTCTTTTCGATAATTCAATGAAGGTAAAAATTCCACCTATTTGCTTCGATACCATCATTTTTACGTAATAAGCTTTGTGGTTTTACATCCCCTGTACATTTCTTTACCCAAATGGTCCTTTCAAAAGATATCGAGGAATAAGCGGTGAACTCTAACTATGTTGAACTCTTCACAAAGATTTTTTAGAGACACATTTTTGAATTCTTAGCCATTATCCGATTGCAAAATTTTGCAACGTCCATGTAGGTAGAAATGCGATCTTAAATTGTTGCATACTTCTTTTGAAAAATTATGAAAATGTGGTCTGACAAATGCAAATCTGAATAAATTGTTTAAAAACCTACTAACCTACCATAAATATCGATGAATGCTAAAATCCATTTTTAATCATAATTTAAAGCTGAAAACCTTTTCCAATCTACAAGATTTAGCTGAAACCTTTCATTTGTGAAAGAAGCAAAAATATGATGATTCATATCACCAAACTACATGAAAAATTAAAAAGAATTCAAACTTTTAATGTACAAGCAAATTTTCTTTTTAAAAATAAGCTTGAAAAAGTTTCTAGTAAGATTATTGGACTCCGCCTTAATAAAATTGAACACTCCCAATAGTATGATCATTTTCAAGAAATTTTTAGTCATAATATTTAACAGCGTCTCATTATGTTGAACATAAAAGTAATGTTCAATAATATTTGCCGATATTAGCGGCACTAAGTTAAATTAGTGCTGTGTTTTCGGCTGTATTAAATGATAGAATGTTTGAATATAGTTTTAATATTCGTACAATATATGCCAGTTATGGAAGTGACAAAATAATCGACACTGTGGAGATGGCAAACTCTACACAAGATAATCTAAACATGTGATCCTATTTTTATTGAATTTTAGTTATAAACTACGCCTAATGAAAAATTCCTTAATATAACTAAAATTCAATATTCTCTGTTCTTAAAAGAATTGGACTGCATCTTTTCAAAATTTACACAAACAGAATAAATGAGAGAAAAGCGAGCAAGTCCACAAAGAACACTTTGATATTTCAATTATCTTATTTTACTCTCAAGCTGAGTATCAGAAAGCACGGAATGATCACATAAATTCATTTAGGTTTCATCGTATAAAGACTTGTATAAAATAGGTTCGTTCTGGCTCACAATCGACGCAACATGTTTTATCAACTCAGAGGTATTTGAGAATGGAACAGTCGCAAGAGTTTTAAGTTTCATTTTCGGCAATTAAGTCGTCTGTTCCCAAACAGGAGTTCAGCAGTATGACCCACTCGGGCTTCTCATTTTCGCTCTCGCAGTCGATGATGCCGTACACTCTCTAAACTCTCCTTTGAGAATTCACTGAGTCTATTTTCCGGGACCTCTCAATCTTGCCTTGCCCTCCGCCATTTCAAGCTAGAAGTAAATAAAGGAAAATGCCAGCTTTTGAATATCAACTATTCTCTGGAAAATTTTCTCGATCTGAGAAAATTAATAACTGATCTCAACTCTCTAAAGTTTAAGTGTGTTGAGGCGTAACTTAATAAATAAAAGTTAGGCGGAACATAACTATAACCACTTTGGGAGAGACTGCTTTTTTCAAAATTACAAAATCTCTAGTATGAATTGAATAGAGAAGAAATTTCTAAGATGCTATCGCTTTGTGGTTTCTGTCAAATAATAACTCCTTTCTGTAAATATTCTTAGCCGAAAAAATTATTGTCTACGAAGCTTCTTATTACGCCAATCATTGCAAAAAGATGCAGAGACAGATACATTGCGGATTTAATTGAGCTTGAAAGATATTCGGCTATAAATGATAGCTTTAGCTGGGTATGAATTTGATGTTACTAAAATAAATTTTGGTAATTGTGAAATTCTTTTTCAAAATATGTAATGTTTGAACTGTCAGTGATCAAATCGTCTGCAGAAATCACAGACTTATTCCAAAGAATTTTGTATTACGGGCCATCGCTTCTTCTACACATTAATATTGAAAAAGAATTTTCCAATTTGCTAATAAATGCTCAATGTATTAATATGGTATACTTGTGAGGCCTCGTGCTCTTTGATACTATCGCAAGTCGAAAAATTAATATTTAAATTCGATTTCTAAATTTAATCAAAACATAAAACGCTGAATATTGTCGGCAAGTTCTTCTCAAAATTGTTTTGGACAATATTGGGAATACAAAATAGACATCGTAAATGATTACAACAATACTATTCATTTTATTAACCAGAATTTTTATTTATCCAAATGTATCATTTTTAAAAAGGAATGTTAAAAACTATTCTTTCTTTGAGAAAAAATCCCATTTTATATATTTATGGGTGTTAAAAATCCTGGAAAAATCGATGAGGGGGAAATGAAGCAACTTTTAGCTTTTGATTTGACCGAATTATCAGAGGCATAGGATATTGCATTATAAAATTTAATTATTGCAAACGAAAAAATGTTTAAAACAGAAAATTGAGATGCGACGAAAATTTAAATGTTGAACGACTGTGCTTTTAAGGTCTCAACGTCAAATTAATTTATAAACAAGACAACAATGCCAACGTTCGGTAGTATCAACTTTACGATGGACTTGATGTTAATAAGTATATTGTTGTTGAGTGAACAAATGCTGGGAGCAGTTACATGGAATTCATATTTCTCGATTGACTAAAATTAGTCAATTTTTTAAAATCTAGAATAAAAATAAGTTTTTATTAAAAATTAACGATAAATTTTATTTAAAAAATTCATTAGGATAACCTAAAACGAAATAGCAATATTCAAACGTATACATTAGTTGCATAAATTGGGTCTTGTTAGTTTTGTTCATAGAAATTATTAAAAATAGACGCTAAAAATTAATTGTTATAATTTTAATCTAGAATGGATTCTGTATCATATGTCTATGCCTTACAGTGGCAGCCTGGTTATGCTGAAGTTTTACTTAATATGTTATAATCAATAAGAATAAAGATTACATAAAAACGGGATCATCAACGTGGACTATTCACGGCCTCTGGTCCGTTAAAAATCTCAGTACTGAAGGGACATGTCCATTTTCTATTGTTAAATTAAATGTACTGTTTCAATAAATCAATTTTTAGCCAATAAAAAAAGAACTAGAGAAATATTTTTCTAGCGACCTAAAAAGTCATCCGAATGAAATGTTTTGGTGATTATTGAGTTAAATTAAACTCAGGGAACATGAATGGAATAAACATGGACGGCATTTTAAAGGAATTCTCGATGGAGAACTGAAATATTTCAGTAAAGCGTTGGAATTGCGCAAGGAAATTAATTTAGATAAGTTAGGTTGTTGGTGATACATTCTAGAAAACTTTCTGATTCTGGAATTATCCCGTCAAAAAAAGAAATTTATTCGGTTTGATTGCAATCCTTAAGATTTAGCGAATCCGTTTTGAAGAAGCAATTCTTAAGTCGTATGGGGTTACTGTGAAGGTCGTTACCAACCATCAGAATGTCATTAACCAAGTCGATTTTTATTATGACAGTGATTTTAAACTCATGAATTATCCATGTGATGAGATCTACTATCCTCCCTCCATTTACCCCTGAAGTTAAAATCCATATCTGTCACTAATTTTGGGACTGGTTTTTATTAAAATTGGTTTTTCTTTGAATTAAATCAATAAAAATTCAAATTATGATGACCTAGCTGACAATAAAATTATTTGATTGACCTATTTGCATTGCCATTTAAAATAGAAATAGTTCATAATTAGGACTAAGAGAAAATTATAAGTGTCTCATTTTTAGGATTATTTTAAAAACAAGGGAGACTAAAATAAATCTTTAGCACTTAGCGATTTTTTCAATCTCCACAAGTCTTGCGTTCCATTAAATGAAATTTACCATAAATCAAGAAAATATCATTTTGACTTAAAAAACTTTTTAATTTAGTTTATAGAAGATATACATAAACAAGTGCTTGGTTTTTCTACCTTTGATTGAGCAAATCAATTTATGTAAAAACAATGGAAATATGAGCTCATATGAGCTACTATTTAAAAGGGAAAAGGACTTTCGATCTTTTCAGATCGATTTGGACCAGAATCATCCTTTAGGAATGCGTGGCCATTCGATTGAGATGGCTACCCTTATCAAGTCCGAACTCATAATACGAAAAATTTCATATTGGGTTCGAGACTGTGATCTCGAAAAGCTTTTTTCGAGAGTAATCTCCAGGGGCTTTTTATTGGAAAGATTCTATAAGAATGGGGAGCTTCTAACTCTCGGGAAACTCATCGTAACCAACAAAGTCGAAGCACAGTCTCTGATAACTCTGGGATTGAAAATTGGTTTCACTCCACTAAGAGTTGAATGGTTTAAACGACCTTAAGTGCGATGTTTTTGCTATCAAAATTTCGGTCATATTGCATCTTTCTGCAAGGAGTCTCTGCGCCGCTTTCTATGTGGGGGTATTTTCTATATTAATTGTGGCCTGTCGACGCACAGAGCCAATTAGGGAAGTTGCCCAGTCGCTAAACAGTCACTGGAGAGAAGAATCGGAGTAATGCGACAATCAGAAATTACTTTGGGAACCTCTGTGACACCATCTGACGACTAGAGCACAATTTTTAATTGGAAAGTTAAAGTTGAAAACTCTTTGAAGAATTCTTAGGATATCTCTAATAATTAATTTCCCAAGAGGAATGCACCTAATATAAAAGTTTCAAATGAGGAACTTGTGGGGGGAAAAATTCCGAAGGAAATCGTTAAGAAACGGACTTTTCTCTGATGCTGGTGTACAGACGGACGCTGAGTCTCTCGAAACAGTGGATTGCAATGACTGTCGAATTTGGCATTCAAAAAGATCCGATCTGTGTTCCACAGAAAGTAAGCAATGTAAAAACGGGCCCCTTAACAACCAGAAGGAAGCCAAAGTGAAACTCTGGACTTGATAGAGGAGCAAGCCTTCGAAATGTCTGAAAAGCCAACCAATGATACGTTTCCTTTAGCCAAGTTGGCGGCACTCCCACGGGAGGTTAGTCGCCGACGACGGAAGGATTGATCGTACTAACGATCACCGGAACTGAGGCTCCTCCTATCTTCAGCGAAGTCTGACATCTTGGTCATTAATGAAACTTAGCTGAAGGAATGTAAATGGAATTTAAAGGCTACATTTCCATTAATATACCATGGAAAACAAACTCAGTGGCGGGAACAGGAACCTCAGTCTATTACAGAGCGACCTGAAGATGAGGAACATCAGACTTGTGGAGGTGACTCTCTGTGAACTTATTGTGCTTGAATTGCACACGACTACTGGCTGGCTGACCATTGGAGGAATGTACTCAAAGTCTCTAAGGCGTTATTCAATTGTCATTGAGACGTTCTTTGAAGAAAATTCCTTGGCAATCATAGTCGGAGATCTTGAAATGTGAACTATGGATGTGAAACAACAAACATGGATGGAGCTGTCCTTTAAGACTTAGCCAGTAGTCTGGGCTTTTCTGTCTTTATTTTGAAAGAACTGAATCATTATGCCGACAGAGGCCGGGATGATCGTTTGGGTCTCTTTCTATGCTCGGCGTCAATTAGTCCCTTATGTTATATACCGAGATTGGAGACGGACATTGGCTCTGACCATATCCCCCAAACAATGCGAATACGGATAGCTGTGAATATTACTGAGGACTTATTCATTGGTTACAACCTCGTAAATATGGACTGGAGCTTATTTGAATCTTCTATGCGGGAGTCTCTTCGAACTGTCGTGCTCCAGCCTTTGAGAAGCAGAGAGAATATTGACAACCTCGACGATCACCTAAGATCGTCAATCATAAAATTATTGGAGACTTAGGCTGGAAAAATTATTTTGAGACCTAAAGGAACACCAAATCATCAATTGAATTCGAAACTTGTTAATTTGCTCAAATCGAAAGGTACTTTGGAAAACCGCAAAAGGAGATGTCGAGTTTATTAAATACCGCCTGAAAATTGAGATTAACAAAATCAAATTTATTATTGCTTAAAAATATATAAAATATTAAATGCCCCATAAAGGAGTTTATCTTTTAAAGACGGGATGTCCACCTTCCATACAAGCAGGGGAAATCCCTTATTTGGGATTCTACCTGTTCGGACACGTTCTCGCGCTGGGAAATTTCGCTCTGTCCGCCGCCAATCCTGGGCACGCTTCGAGGCAGGCCGAGGACCGAAAGATTCTCAAGTACGGCCACCTCTCCAACTCGCTGTTCTTTACTCCAATCGCCGTGGAGTCCTCCGGGATCTTCGGCCCCAAGACACTCCGCTTCCTTCGCTCGCTCGGTCGACGGATTTCAAGGACAAGCCACGATCCAAGAGAGTATTCTTGGCTCCTGGAACGTCTGTTGATTGCTGTGATCCGAGGGAACGGCTTCGCCATTCGCGAGGCTGGCCGGGTGTCTTGTGAGGCCATTAATTGTCGTATGTCATAGCTTTCGGGCTGTTGATATTGTCCGGGGTGATGAGAACTACTGATCACTTAAAAACACTATGAGATATGCGCTCTAATATATACACTGTTTATAAGCTACTAGGTAGAATTGTTTTTTAATTAAAATAATGTTTGTTTTCATTAATAAATTATTTTAATTTTTGGTTATCCAATTATTAATAGAAAACCTAATAAATTATGGCACGTGTAAACACGCGGTTGACATACCTTGTTGTTGTATTACATTATTTGATCGATCTTTATTTTTTTATTTAATTGGATTCAGAAGGGATATTTCGCGATGTAGTTTCTTTTAATGGTTAAATTATCTGAAATTTCATCATTTTGTAATATTTGTAAGTTTATTCCTTCAATTCAATTTCATCCTATTTTTAATGAAAATTTTTATTCTTTATAACACAATTTTATTTATGACGGAGAGAAATATTTTGAGTCGATAAAGCTATTTATGATATTTTTTATGATATTTTCCATTGAAACAAGAACGACTGTTTGTTAGTGTTTTTAAGTGATCAGTCGTTCTCATCACCCCGGACAGTATCAACAACCGGGCGCTATGACATTTATTTATTATACATTATTGAATATATTACTGGTCTAAATAAAATTGCCAACATTAAATCTTAAGCTGTGATATAATTGTGCAGAATGTTTAATCCGTGTGCTGTCAAATTACAAGACTTTATTGATCTGTTCCAAACTCAGGACTGTCGACAATACTTGATGGCCCACAATATTCTCGACGACGACAAGTACTCCTCCTCATGACTGGAGGACTGCTTTTTATTTGCCCTCAAACATTCTCCCCAGAAGGCTATCATCAACGCACTTAGCATTGCTGGCAAGTTTCTCTGTGCTAACTATCTGGAATCCTCGCCCCGCATCGACAAAACAATTCACATTGGCCATTGACTTTAAGTGATCGACTGCTGAAATGTGGCTACGAACACGGAGGAGACGGCTGTGGAATGCTTCCTCATATTTGCAGAACTGGGCAAACTCACGTTGCTTAAATCCCTGGAAATGGAATTCGACTGGAAGGATTCGTGGATGTGGGGAGTCGGGTCAGTTGACTTGACGGGAATCCAAAATTTCTGCAGTTTTCTGAAATGGCCGTCCACAACAACAAAATATGGAAAGTATTTGGGCGAACAATGAATATGAGGTCAATCAAGACACAAACTGAGGTCGATGCGGGGAGAGGATTCCAGATAGTTAGCAAAGGGAAAATAGCTAAATAATTATTTTACTTTTAATATTGGTTCTTCGCTATTCTTAGTGCAAAACCCATGTGGATTTACTGTTTTCAATCAGTAAAAACTATTTTATTACTAATCATATGAAACAACAACTAAATGATTATTCTCAACCCAAAAATTTCCTTAAGAATAGATTTTTTTGGTAATACAAATGTTTTGTAGTTGTATTTCCAAAATTCTTTCCAATCAAATGCTATTTTTGAATGGCCTTACATGTTTGATGGATAGTCAATGAGAAACGAGTATTTCGGCACTCAAAAATGATTGTGTAATCCATATGTTAAATTCAAATTCAGAGGTACTTAAATCTAGTCCTAACTTTATTGTATTCCAGAGTTAACTGTTGTTGCTTGCTCAATTGCTAATGCGAACAAAAAAATCATTTGAGTGCCTTTATTTCTAACAGCCTGCTTTCTTTGTGACAAGCATTACTTTTTAGAACAGAAAAAAGTACAAATGTCATCAAGTCGAACATTAATCCAGTTTATAACTCAGTTTGTCAAAATTCATTAAAAATGTTATGAATTAGTATTTTCGATAGATGAGCTCCCTTTTGGCCTCGACGAGGTCATTGACGTGATTGTCATGGATTACGAAAAAATTGGAAAAAATAGGTTAATTTAGTTTAACATGTGAATAGATTACTAGGAACTGCACAAGCAAAACTCGACAATGTTTTCCAAAAATCAATTGATTCATTTCATCTCGAACTATCTCTGAAGGGAACTTCGAAAACAAGCCAAAGTAGATATGAATCAAAATACGGTAGAAGAGGAGACTCCCCTCACAATAGAACCGACGGGTAATTTGAACTAACATTGTTAGAGGATAAAATTGAAATTCCGAAGAATTCACTTTCTATTCAATCAACGAGGCCTGTCGTTGTCGACACAAATCCCAGGGACTTTGAGGTTCTCGAATTGTCTTAAAAGTAGATCCGAGTGAAAATTGTAAGTGCGAGACGATTGCAAGGAGAAAACATAAAACCCATTTGCAGGTTGAAGTTGAAAAAGCAATATAAAAAAACAACAATTAAAAAGAGCACCAACTGTCCGGAGTCAAATGAAATGTTTTATTTTAATTTAAAAATATCACCAAAACAACTTGTGACTGAAATCATTGACTTTAATGTCGTGACCAAATCTAAAACTCAATTTAGGTCTACGACTCAAAAATACTGCATAGCGACTGCCTAATCGGATCATTCTCCGTTATTCGTTTAAATTCACTTTTAGTGCGACCTTGGCTACGTTTACCACTCCCCTTCTCGAGCTGTTGTTAACAAATGGCTTTTTCTGAGTTTGCCAAACCAGAAAAGAATGTCTTCAACTGGGTTTTTAAAAATATGCATTTCTGTTGTCGGTGCGAACGACAAGCCGCCTGTTTTTGCGCAAGATTCTACAAACTTTGACGTTGAATTGTATATATAATATTTAACCCAATAGAAACCTGCTGAAACCACTGGGAGCATCCTTGCATCCAATGACATTACTCTTAACAATATATGAAGCCGAAGATTTGCCACAAAGTATTTTTAGCCAATGCGCGTAAATGGCTTTATTTTCTATTTAAACAACATATTTAGTGAATCCTATAATGAAAAGTCTATTTAGGAAAAACAGCAACAAAGATCTGATCGACCCTTACGTAATTACTTCATTTGCGGGGAAATCGGTTGGGTGAATATCGCTAATAACAAGAGTAAATCCAGTATATTGCCCAACACAGATCATCCTTCATTCATGGAACGACTTGCGTTCAATTTTATGGTGGAAATTATTTTTTCACATTTTCAGTTTCCGACGTTGTGTAAGACCGTTAAATTGACCGTAATGGATTGGTCGCATTACCGTGACCTTAAATTTCAGGGACAAATTAAACGGAAATGATTTGGTGGGGACGACCACAATGTCCATTTCGGATATTTCTCTTTCAGGAGAAAACGGTGATATACAGTGAATGAGTGCTAGGCTTTATGCCGACATTCGGGCCTGCTTATCTTAATATTTATGGATCTCATCGAGAATTTACCCTCCTTTCTGACAAGTTTATGGACGCCGAAAAGGGGAATGTGGAAGGATTCAGTTACCGAGGAAGGATTTTAGTTGATTTGAAAACTATTCCAAGTGACCCAACTTCCCCACCAATTAGTCCTGCCGACAATTCATAGAAACTTAACATTTATGTAACTTAATTTCGTCATTTTTAAAATATAAGAACAGACGCTCTTGTGTTCTTCTTGGGATGATTCAAAACGCAGGAATGCTGAAGGAACTTGATGGAATGATCACATTCGAACTAAGCATTGGTTTAAACTTCATAATGACTGGATAACAGGAATCTACGGGAATGTACTTGAGAGTAAATCTATTCCGACGTCTTCAACAACTCTGCCTCTGCAGGAATATTATGACGGAAATCACTGCAATTATATTCCATTTGGATCGGAAAAACCCGCAATGAGAATTGAGTGCCAGGGGAGGACATTCTGTTCAGAATCAAGTCTATGAACCAAATTTCCAACTACAAACTCAAAATAGTATACCTGGAGCGATTTAGCTTGATAGGACAAGTATGTTGCAATTATTCGCAATATGATAATTCAAAATGTCTAGCACAGGGAGTTGGCTAGCAAAGCTATCAAATATGTTGAGGATCTCATAGCTGATCTAAGGTATTTTTGAATTTTACACATCTTATTCAGACAGCCAATTTTACCAATTGGGGAAAGAGAAAATGCAAATATTCTTGACCGAAATTTATACGAAACCTCGAAATGGAGTGAACTCTCACTTACAAGGCCGCATTTTTCAGATATAACAGGAAAAATAAACCTTCCTAAAAATTCATTCAAATGTCCAGATGGTTGGCAATGGAGTGGGTGAATCGCGTTCTCCGGGAATGAAATGGGTTCCTACCACCTCAGTATTTTGTCGACATGATCATCTAGTCGAGCGATATGAAAGCTATGGATGTCCAGTTAGAGAGTGGATGGTCATGGGCTGACGACTGGAAAGTCGATTTAAAGAGAGCCGTGGACGAATTTGGCATGCTATAATTATAGATGAATTAGGTTGGGAATATGCTACGTTTGATGGAGAAATGACCAATTATTCTCCAATAGAAAAGCTCTACCACAACTGTCGAAGAAGACGTTTATTAAGAACGAGGACTTTTAACAATAACGAGACTGTATTTTATTTATCACTTAAACAAAGATTGAAAAAGAAATTTCCACTGATGGTTGGGAGTACGCACAACTTTTTACTACCAAATTTCATAAAATAAACCGAAAAATGGACTTGGTTAGACGTCGGCGGTGGGTTCGAAGAATTATTTGCGACGGAGAGCTGATTCCGTGCACATTTTTATTCAATAATTCGGTAAGTAACACAGTTTAGTGTATTTTTAGAAAAAAGACAAGACATGTGATCTCGTTTCTCCGTCAATGACCTTTCATGTTAAAGCCTGTCATAAATTTCAACTTCGAGCATATATATTCCAAGGTAGAAATCTCGTGGGATTGGATAAAAACGGATTATCAGGTAATAAGTAATATTATGTTCGAGACTGCTATTTATATGTTGTTTGTAACAACCAGAGCCAAAAAACCAAGAAAATTAAAAAAAACTACGTCTCCAAAATGGGATCAGACATTAATTTTCAAAGAAATGCTGTCAGGTTTCTCACCTCAACCTCCTTTTCCACAGATATGAACTGAGAGTGATCGTGTGGAACACGAAGGACGTGGTTTTAAATGACCAGCCATTAATTGGGCCCGAAATGATGTCTGAAATTTACGTCAAGGCGTGGATCGATGGAATAGACTTGGTGCAGAAGACAGATATTCATTACAGATCGTTAGAAGGCGAAGGATCGTTAGACGGGAAAATTGAAATGGAGTTGGAGTTGCTGACAGAAGAAGCTCGTGAGAGGCCAGCAGGACTTGGAGAAGTGATCCAAATAAGAACCCACGCCTGCCTGAGCCAATGTGAATAGAAATATTAAAATTATTAGCCGCCCTGCCACGTCGTTTCTTTGGTTTTCGTCGCCTTTTGAATCGTTTCAATCTTAATAATAAAATGGTATGGTGTGTGTCTGTCTGTCTGTCTGTCTGTCTGTGTGTGCACACCAACTTCAAATTGGCAAAGTAAAGATAAATTCCCCCCAAAAAAAAATTTTCTGCATTTTGGTTAAAATGAACAACTACGATGTCCTCGACTTACATGATGAGGTCCTTAAAACCTTCCCCCCAAAAAAAAATTAAAAAAAAAATTTTCTGCATTTTGGTTAAAATGAACAACTACGATGTCCTCGACTTACATGATGAGGTCCTTAAAACCTTCCCCCCAAAAAAAAATTAAAAAAAAAATTTTCTGCATTTTGGTTAAAATGAACAACTACGATGTCCTCGACTTACATGATGAGGTCCTTAAAACCTTCCCCCCAAAAAAAAATAAAAAAAAAAATTTTCTGCATTTTGGTTAAAATGAACAACTACGATGTCCTCGACTTACATGATGAGGTCCTTAAAACCTTCCCCCCAAAAAAAAATTAAAAAAAAATTTTCTGCATTTTGGTTAAAATGAACAACTACGATGTCCTCGACTTACATGATGAGGTCCTTAAAACCTTCCCCCCAAAAAAAAATTAAAAAAAAAATTTTCTGCATTTTGGTTAAAATGAACAACTACGATGTCCTCGACTTACATGATGAGGTCCTTAAAACCTTCCCCCCAAAAAAAAATTAAAAAAAAAATTTTCTGCATTTTGGTTAAAATGAACAACTACGATGTCCTCGACTTACATGATGAGGTCCTTAAAACCTTCCCCCCAAAAAAAATTAAAAAAAATTTTCTGCATTTTGGTTAAAATGAACAACTACGATGTCCTCGACTTACATGATGAGGTCCTTAAAACCTTTCCGCCAAAAAATCAAAAAATTATTTTCTGCATTTGATTAAAATGAACAACGTTAATGTCCTCAACATTCATGATGAGGTCCATTAAAACCTTCGAGGCAAAAATCTCACGTATTAAGAATATCCTTGATGAAAACGACAGCGAGAATATTAACAATGATGAACTCCAATTATTCGCGATAAAGAAATTCAATTCATCCTATTATTTTCTCTTTAAAATTAAATGCATATATCATTATCGACCATGAATCAAAATTAAAGCTATTATCATATTTGACTTTGACAGAATGTGCAATTACAGATTGCACGACCTTGAATAGAGTGTGCAATTAACAGATTTTGAAAAACACTTTGATAGTTGAAACCACATTAGCACAATCATTAACACAATTTACCACCAATTGACAGCGCAATCAGAAGAATTTGCGTAAAAATATTAACTATTTAGTTAAGTTTTTCGTAAAGATAAAATTTATTTTCGGTATGCCTCTTTTCCTAAACTTTTTTATTATTCAAAAATAATTTTTTCAATAGATAACCGAAGGAGGGAAGACGACCTTAAGAAAAGAAGTTTTTCGTAAAGATAGAATTTATTTTCTGTATGGCTCTTTTTTCCTAATATTTTTTATTATTCAAAAATAATTTTTTAAATAGATCACCGAAGGAGGAAAAACGAAGCTGAAGAAAAAACGGTCAGCTTAAGGTAATTAATTAAATCTTTTTTGTGTGTCGCTTTTTTGGCTGCTGCTAAGTTTTTTTTTTGTTTTTTTTATTTTTTTGTTTTTAAATTATTTATTTTTATTTGTTTTTTTTATTTTTTTTGTTATTTTCTAAAAATTCAACCGGATTGAATTTTTAAACTCCTTAGATCCCTTTGGAATGCCGAATCATTTTTTTAAGTTAAAAATAGGCGTTCCAGTAACTTTATTACGAATTTTTGCATTACTTAAATTATGGAACGGAACGAGAATTTGATGGTTAAAAGCGACGGTATTAACAGGTAAATATAGAGGTGAGGATGTTTATATCCCAAGAATTCCCATTATATCTGATAAATTACCGTTTAGGTGAGTTTTTCCATGAAAATAAACATGGCCCAGCGACAGTCATTAAAGGTAGCTGGCTTATTTTTAAAAAGCGAGTGCTTTTCACATGAACAGCTGTATGTGGGATGCTCAAGGATCGGCAGAAGAGAAACTTTATTCATACATGACAGGGGTGAACGAACGAAAAACATGGTTTATCAACAGGCGTCAAAATAGGGTTAAATCAAATTAGGTCGTATTATATATCTACATACACTTATAGCTGTTTGATGAAACAGGCCCTTCGCAGAAGCTAGGTCGCGGTGAGCGAAGCGAGCTGCCGAGCTAGTATATAATATGGAGAAACTACAAATGGCATATTATAACACCCATTGCCATCATATTAATCGTCACTTTCATTTTACTGATTATATACGCAGTGCCTGTATTCCCACCTCTCACCATCCTATAGGCTGCCACTGTGGAGAAGATGATTAATTAATTACTAATAACTTTTTAACATGCTTCTCATGAGATTTGACATATGTTTTAGCTTTAAGTAAAAATGTTAATAGTTATTTGTTAGTGGACTAAAAAATATATAATCGCAATGCTAAGACAAACACTTGACGAATGACGCCGTCATAGAAATTTCGTCACACGCGGATTCCTAGTACTAATTGGAACCGGATGGGACATCACGAGCTTCATAGTCTTTTCAGCCACACGCTAATGAAAATAAAACTCAAAAGACAAGAAAAACCAACTCAATCGGATTAAATAGACAATAGAAAAAAAATCTTCGACGTCTTTTGCCATTTGTTCGATTTCTTTCTTTACCGTCTCTAAACAAGTCAACAGGTTATTCAAATCGGTGGCTGTCATGTGTAATTCCACCAACGTTTTGATAATTTTACTTAACGTTTGCTCCCAGTCCACCAGAGAAGTTGCAAACCAAAACTATCAACTAAACGATAACAAACATTTCATTAATCTAATTAAGTTGTTTCCAACGGGTTCCTCATTTTGAGAGACACAAATTTTAGTTTTGAAAAATGAATAAAAATGCAATATAACAAAAATAAGGCTAAAAAAAGATAAAAATTACAAAGAAAATAATAGTAAATTTCAAGGTATGTAAAATAAAACAGATCAAGAAAATAAAATCGGACAATATCACAAAAAGGATGGAATTTCGGTTAACTTAATCATTAAAAGAAACTACATCATGAATTATTCCCTTTGAATCCAAATTAAATATAAAAGACGACTACATAGTGAAAAAACACCCAGCTTACACATGGCTTAATTTATTATATTTTCTATTTAAAATTAAGATTAATTAAACAATTATTAATAAAAAAACGTATTTTAATTAAAACGATTTTAATGATAGGACAAAGTCAGGGAACGTAGCCACTACCAACCAAACCGTTGACAGGTTGGTTGGCAAGGGGAAGAGGTTGGTTCTGTTTGTTACTGAAGGAAAATCAGGATCCAATCGTCTCCACGAAAAGGCGAATCACATGACGATCATCATATTGGGCTAAGCAATTATCGTCGAAGAATAGGCCTTGCCGAATCCACGCATTCCCACTCTCTCAGTGACCTTTTCTCGTGTCCAGGCCCATTTTCTGCTTCCCCAAAACACCGGATCGCGATCGGGGATCTTTGGGAGCGTCCAACATTGACAATTTCGTTCTGTTAGCCACCGGTTTCCTTCAATTGAAGGAGCCGAAGACCTTCTGTCTTAATTTCAACAAATTTTTAAAATGTGAAATTAGATTTTATTAAGTTTTCATTAAATGCCTTAAAACGTCAATTCCAGGCACTGTACCCGTCATTAGAATAATTCTGACAAACTGTTCTGACAAACTGTTAACAAAATACAGCAAGTTGAGAAGTTTCTCTCTTTTATGCATGCTGAATTTGTCAAATGGGATTGAAAAATATTCAAAATTTTCAAAAACTTTTTTTTGAAAAGAGAGATGAAATTTTTTACTCTTTTAATGACAGTTCTTGGAGATAATCAGATAATTTAATAAGTGAAAAGATTTGGTATTTGCTGATTAACGAACGTTTTGTCTTGTTTTCTGCGTGTTAAATGATAATGTCCGACCAATGAGATGATGTTTGACTACAAAAATGTGTCGGCGATAGACTACTAAGTACTAATATTTGTTCCGCAGGGATCTGTCTTGAGTCCACTTTTTTTCAATTTCATCTTGTCGGACATTCTCCTGCAGTCGGTACGTACTGGCAAGCTTGTCATCTACGCTGATGATATCCTGGTTATAGATACCTCAAAAAGGATATCAAAGTTGCCTTTCAATGTTGACAAAATTTCCTTTAAGAAGAATAGTAATTTCATTAAATTTTGTAAAAATCCAATTAAAATAGAATATATCATTTTTTTCGTGAAATGATTTCTTCAGTCAAAACCAAGTTTTCTTCAGTTTGCAAAAATACGACTATTGCATCGTAAAAATTAAAAAATCTTTCTAAAGTATTTCCTTTTGAAAGCCATCTTACTTCCGTATGTAATAAAAGTCGAATAAAATCTTCACCAGCATCCTTACAAAACTTTCTAAAAAGACGATCACATTTCCTTCTTGTTTTTATTTTGTTAATTGTTTTGATTACAATGTTTAAAGATTGATGTAAATCATAACATAAAATCTTCGATACCAGTTGACGGCGATGTAAAATACAATGAACGGTAATGACCCATGGATAATCTTTTTTAAGAAGAGAAACAATTCCCTTATATCTTCCAACCATTGACATCGCAGCATCAGTCGCACCGGAAATCAAATTTTCAAATAATATTTCATTTGTTTCAAAAAACACTTTTACTACGGAATATATTGACATTCCAGTTGTACAGGTTTCTAATAATTCGACAAACAATAAATCCTCATTTAATACACATTCATTATCGAAATACCTAAATTTTATAAAAAAAATTCGAAAATAACCTCACAAATCCCATTAAAATAGCTTTACTCTCTACAAAGACGCTTTCATCAATTTGTAAAGAAAACTTACTTCGTTTCAGTCTTTCAATAAGAATTTCTTTTACTTTATCATCCATTTCATCGATTCTTCGACGAACCGAATCATTGCTAAGAAATAGACTTTTAATATTTTAGAAGCATCTTGATGCATTACATCCGATATTATTACTTCCAATGGAATTATTACATTTTCTGGATAGTATGAGAACTAGAAGTTTTCACAATAATTTCAGCAATTTTATAAGAATGGATCTGCGCTTCCACAACTACGTGTAAATAAATTTAAATACCATCATGTACTGGCTTTGTGAATAACGATTTGATCGTTTTCTTATTTTGAAAATTGTACTTTAAAGTTTGAAAATATTCAATCGGCTTTGACATTTTATCCGGGTGCTTGGGTTTGAAAAGATCCTGTAATCGTGATGGCTTCATTGCTTCATTTGAGAAAGAACATTAACAAATTTGACAATAAGGCTGTTTTGTATCTTCAGTACATTGAATAAACCCATATTTTAAATATTCGTTTTGATAATGACGACTCTTCTTATTTGAGCGAGAAGACATCTCAGATATCAAACAAGAATGTAAAAACAGCGTGCTAGTTTGAATATAAAATTTAAGGACACTATAAAAGAAATATTAATAAATCTGATTGTTTTTTTACAAAAAGGGTGATAATTAGACATTATTTTTGTTAGAAACAATCAAAAAGATATCTAAAATGCTGAAAATTCTAGATTTGTGACGAAAAATTCTCCAAAGACAGAACCACAATGCAAAAAATTGGATCAGAGCGTCACCCGAAGTTGTCTTCAGATCAAAAAACACATTACAATTACCTTCGAAGAATGAATTATCAATTTCTGCCGTGTCTCTTTCTGAAATTGCCAAACTAATATTAATATTGACGTCTCTCCTAAACAATTGGTCTGATAGTGAACTCATTTGAATTGCATCCGAATAGCAAAATATAAAATTTATTTGACTTCAAAACATAAATTTAGCCGGTTAATTTCAAAATAAGATTTTATTCATATCTGACGAGGAATTGAAGAAATTCATCTGCTCAGATGAATCATGTTTAGAAGCTTATAATAGTCAAGTACGAAGGATTTTTTACCGTGAAAACGTTATTAAAAATCCAATATCGTTTAAAAAATGCTTTGAAACATAAATTTCTAACAAAAAATTTTTCATACAATCTAAATATAGATTTCAAAAACATCAAGTAATTCACAATATTAAATACTTTAGAAGAAAAATGTATTATTTACTGATCGTAAGCATCAATAGAAAGATTAATATTTTTCTAAAAGTCGACATATTATTAAATAAAGATTATTTAATATAAAAAAATACATTAATAAATAATTTATTTCATTGTGGATGCCACCAAAAGAAGGATTTCTTTGTCCTTCATGTCATAAAAAGTATAATAATGAGAACGAATTAACATCACACTTTCTAAACACCCACAATGACCCCATTACCAGTCTATCCCACATTGACTAACCCATAGACTTTGAAGAACAACCCTCCAATCCACAAACAATAAAACCCCAAAAAATAGGTCTCCACTAAACCAACCAGAATTATAGGCCTAATGAAGGACGATACTTCTTTACTCAAAAACCTCCGTGAAAAACACGGAAAAAACAAAGAAGCCAACGCCAAACTGATTTGGAGACTTTCTCGACTTCTCGCTGGTCTCCGAGAGGCAACGGGGAATCGAGGACTGTCAAAAACCAAGGCTTTGGAGGTTGAAAAATCCACTGTGCCTTGGATCGATGACAAAATGTCTTCAAATTGTTATTGCTGTAAAAAAACCTACAATTTAATAAACCGACGACACCATTGCAGAGTTTGTGGCTACATAATCTGTTCGAAATGCTGTTTTTTTATATCCTACGACGACGCAGGCAGATTTGAGAGTTTAATTCCGCAGAATGTTTCACCACAGTTTATATGGATTGGCCTGACTGTTCAAAATCTCAAATCCAAGTCGATTTCAACGACAAATATAAAGTCAATTCAATCCGAATTTGTGACATTTGTCGACAGTTTATCAGCAAACGTGTCAGGACGTTAAACGAGAGCAGTGAAGGGACTGATTTTAAGCGAAAGTACTCGGTAGATGTGAGGGATTGAGGTCACTTAGTAGAGTCTTATGGAAGCTGTTAAATTTGCGGAGACCGTGGTCGGGCAGTTGGAGGACATGGACAGTTCAGAGGAGGCCTATGAGAGTGTGAAGGACCAGGCAAGGGTGGCTTGTATTTCTGTGGGGAATTGCAGGTTTTGTTGTATTAAAATGTTTAGTTTGTATTTTTTGGAGATTAATGAGAAATGTAAAGAAGAATTCCCACTAAAGTCAAAGATTTGCGTTAATATAAGAAAATTTGCAATTAATGTTGTACAAGACCACATTGGACGTATTTCAAATTGAATTAATTTTATTTATTGGATTTTATATATTTTTAAATAATTTTTCGTATCGTTATATTAAAATGTCTAAGTATATATTGTGGGTCGGGCTCTAACTGTAATTTTAGAATAATATTTGTGCAGAGCTTTAAACTGATAAGACGTGCAAAGGCATTTACATTCACGACATTAAATGAGTTTTCTGGTATTTTCTGTACTGAGTTTCAGATACAGTAACGGGTATTAGATAAAATGTTGATTACAAATGTTTCAATTTTGTAATGATTAAAAGAACAGAAATAAAAAAGAATGTTTGTAATTTGGAGAATGTTTTTCCAAAGGGAAATGCAACGTCATGTTAATTAAATTAATTTTGAATGTCTCGCAACATTCTCCAATGAAATCACCGTATCTAAAGCCTTAAGTGATTCTTGAAACATTTGTGTTAAGTCACAGTCATGTTGGCTCACTTATTTATAGATATTAAGCTTTTCCTGATTGTTATTACTCGTATAATGAAAGTTTAAAAACAAAATTAGATGGTAGCCAGGAAAGTAGCTAAGAGAATAGTCGAAAGGCTAATGGTCAAGTCAACGGCAACACTCATCTATCCTCGTGTCCGTACTCTTTTGGCAGGATACCGGTGCTCGGATGAGTCACAGGTGACCCTTTTCAAAAATGTGTTTAAGCAATACCACTTAAATGAAGTTAATAGCAACTTGCAATCCACGTTGCAAGTTTGCCTTTAATTCTGACTAGTGCACGTAACAATAAAGAAAAGCGGAAACAAGAAATATCAGAATAAATAATTAGGTTAGTTAATGAATATCGTTAGAATATTTTTTCAGTTACATTCACTTGTGCAGATCATATTATTGGGGATCGGGTGGTCACAGAAGTTACAATCTATTGTGAGTATACAAATACACCAAATGCTTCTTGCATAGTGAGGGTTATCTTTTGATTTTTATATAATTTTAGTTCCACACTGTTGTCGGCTAACATCATATATGCTTCATCCATCACTTTCGTAATTCTTATATGAGAATAACAAAGTATACAGTGTGGGTTGGGACCCGTTTGTGAACATGCACACTTTCTGGTCGTGATACAAACTACACAGTCAGTAATTTAAAATACTAAAGCGTGGCACGACGACTGATTTTTGGCGACTGAAAGATGGTATTTGACGGCATAAAACTTTAATGTTAGAATAAGATTTGTACAGATGTGATAATGCGGCTAGACGTGCAAAACTATTTACATTCACGTAACGAAGGTTATCACAGTAATACAGCATTCTAATAATTCGAAATATTTAAATATACATATAGTCTAATTTATCCAACCCATCAAATGAGTTGTTTAGTATTTTCTTCAGCGAGTCTCCTTTACACTCACTAATATCAATGAAATATTGATTACAATTGTTTCAAATTTTTTAGATGGGAGAATATTTCTCCATTAGGAAATGTAACTTTTCTCTTTATGGTAATATCTATCCCATCTCCCGCAGCATTTTCTCCATTGAAAATACAGTTGTATAAATTAAGATATCTTTTAAAATAAGCAATTCTTCAATAACCTTCTTGTCAAATCGCAGTCGTTTTGGATCACTAAATGAATAAAAAATAGGACAAGTGGAAGCATTTTAATTAATGCTGATATTTTATTGTCAATAACTCAGTGGTTAGACATTGAATTGATATATTTATTAAACTGTTTTTTTAATATAATATTTAATTTAATTATAAATTAACGTCTTTAGTTACTAATAACTAACTAATCTATATAATTCTCCTCCTTTTTGGACCGTTGCACTGGATCTGCGTATTCTCCTCTTCTAACACTTCATATGACACATGAGACACATCTTCCGGCAAATCTGATGGATCTGTTGTTTCTCTAGCCAATTTTAGGAGGTGGTTGGTGGCCCTTGAAACTTGTTCCTCATGTTTTTCAATTTCCACTCCATGTTTATGTTCAACAAGCATGGCCTCCAATGTCTTCTTAATCGTCAGCGATTGTATATACGATCTAGTGGAAGCATCCAACTTCAGTCTTTCCATATAAGACTTATAGAATTTAGAAACTATCCCGTCCCATGTGAGGACAATGGGGATTATCGTTCCCTTCGCACCGTGGATTTGAGATAATTCTCCAGCAAGAAGATCATATTTATGCAGTTTTTCTACTTCCACTTGCTTTAACATGGCGTGGGAAGTAATTCCGACTTCAATTAGAGTGATTTCGTTTTTCTTTTTATCAAGGACAAAGATATCTGGTATATTGTTTTTTACATGAACATCTGTCTGCAAGGTGATGTCCACTCTTATCTCCACTTTATGATTTGAGCTAACTGACTGGACTGTGTGTGACTTTAACCTTTTGGTTTTCCTGATTCCATATTGGCGGCAGAGATGCAAATGGATGCATCTTATAACTTCATTATGTCTTCTGGTATAATCACTGTTCAGCATTCTGCTACATCTTGTAGCCATGTGATCAACAGATTTTTTAGCTTGATTACAATGATTGCACATTCCTCCGTTATCGTTGAAAAATATATTTCGATCCTGAATAATACAATACATTGCTTCTGATCTCGGACTGTTGTTTCCATTCACTAGCCATTCCGTAGACATATTGATGTCAACATTCTGATCCTCACAACATTTGAAAAGTACGGAATGCACCATCTTCGATTTAATAATCTTCATTAGACTCTTTTGTTGATTCTCCTTGATTATGTTTATATTCAATTCTGAAGGATCTTCAATATTGTATTTGAAAGTAAGAAATCTTGCGATGGTGGCCATATGTGTTTTATTTATTTTCAGGACCCGCAAGATTCCAGCCTTTCTGAGACACATTGCAGACTTTCTTTCAAGATCAATCAAAAATTGGTATAACATGCATTCACTTTTATGGACAATTGAATTAAGTCCTCTTCCAAGGTTATATCTGCTTATATATAATCTTTCCTTATTTGCAGGTTTCAGATGAACATGTAAATTAGATAGAATCCTTCGAACTTCGGTATCAATGGCTTGAAACTCGTGTGGCTCAATGTCAATTAGTCCAATATAGTAATTGTAAAGTGATAGAGAATATTCATTAATCGCCTTGAATAGATTCACTGCATTTATCTTCGTGCTCACAAAGCTTTCAATTCTCTTCTTTACATTTTCTGCAATTTTTTTCATAACTTCATGCTTCAATACATTGCTTCCTTTATCCTCCAGGACTCCCAGATATCGATATCCATCATATCCGTCAAAACTTCTAGTTTCTTTAACATAATTCAGATTGGTTGCAGATTTTTCAGAATTCCTCCTGAGACCAACAACACTGAAGTATTCATCAATACTTTCCATCATCCTCAAGATCGTATTTTCTTTCTCAGCAAGTATTTTCAAATCATCAATAAATAGCAGATGATTAGTTGAGTATGTTATTTGAGACGGGTCATTATGGTCAATACAGATTTTAGGAAACTTGTGATTTAGTATCCTGCTCAACGGATCCATTACCAGCGTAAAAAGTTGGGGAGATAGTGAATCTCCTTGAAGAATTCTTCTTTCTAATTTCACTGTTCCAATTCTATTTACATTGAGATTCAGAATCACTTTCCATTTACTTATCAAACTTTTAATAAACTTTACAATCCACTCAGGGAGTCCAGAATAATCCAATACCAGCGATAAAAATTCATAGTTAACAGAATCAAATGCTTTGTTTATATCAATCCATGTCGCAAATAAGTTATTTCCACAGTGATTGTTAATGCACTGGTTTATTAAAGCCTGTTCTTTTGCACCCTGGCAATGTCTTCTAGCTCCCAGTTTGGTAATCCGAAACAAGACCAAATTTAGTGTTGACACATTTTGTAACAAGTTTGTATAGTATAGGCATGCATGTAATCGGACGCAAGTCAGTAGGTGATTCACAACAAGCTTTTTTTGGGAGGAGAAATGTAACCCCAGTGTAAAACCACAGACCAGGACAGTAATCTCCATTAATAATCTTCAAAATTTCATCACATAAATAATTATGGAGAGATTCAAACTTCTTAATAAAAAGCAGTACATAACCTGACGCAAATTTAATTTACCAATAGAATGTGTAAAATCGTTTTCGAAATCTTGAAAACATAAAAATTCCATTAAGAAAGAGGAATAATAATCTTTAAAAATCTTGATTATTCCCATATCCAAAGGTTGTAAATAGGGCGTTGTATTTTTCGGCAAAAATAAAAATTCGATGTTCGAACATTCGGCAGTTTTATGGCATCCCGCATTGTCAAGTATTAATAATTTTTTCTGTTGTTTTTGCAAAACGATTCATTTATAAGTGTAAGCCAACTCATAAAAGTCTTTCCAGTCATCCATGCATTTTGAGAAGATGAATACAATAACCCAAAATCTTGAACATCAAAATTTTTTAGACACCGAGGTTTTTTATATTTTCCAATAATCAATGGATTAAGTTTTCCCCGATTAAACTGCAGCATAGAAGAACAGTGAGTCTTTCTTTCCTTGTTTATAACCAAAACACGGTTCGCCTTGTTCAACAAATGATTTTTGAGGAGTTCTTTTTATAAAAAGCGCAGTTTCATCACAATTAAATATATTCTCAGGTCCATATTTTAATACTTTCTGGTCATATTTTTCAAAATAATTTTTCACCACATATTGACTTGAATTGAAGTTCATGCCGCAATTTAAATCTATCAAGCCACCCATTGGAAGCTTTAAAAGAAGTAAATCCAATTTTTGAAGCTGTAACTAAGGCAATTTTTTTCAAAATAGGGCCTGAAATCGGAATTTTATCTACGCGTAGTCTTTGAAATATTTCAAAGACTTGATCATCAAATTTATCTTTATCGGCTTTAAATGTGTCATATTCCTCAGAAATAGTATTGCCGTGTTGCAAGAAAGGTACAATATTTCGTTTTATTCTTGATATTGTTCCTTTACTTGTGTTGTACTTTTTCATTAGTTGCCTCTCAGATAAATTTTTCTTCAAAATTTCTTTAGCAATCTTCAATTTAGTTTCGTAATCCATAACCACAACAATAAAAATATAAATTGAAAATAAAACAAAAAATAATTAATTTATTATAATTTTATTTTATTTTTAATTCCTTATAAATGATTTTATGGTGCCCCAAAAATTCCATAATTTTTTATCGATTTTTATTTTTTTTCTGCCAAAATGTACTTTTGGAATAAAGTGCCCCAAATTGCGGGGGTGCCCCAAAATCCGAGGGTGCCCCACCCCTGGGGTCTGCCCCATTTTGGGGTCGGACTGTATACTCCATTGCATCCAGAAGTCTTCCAGTTTGGCGCATAGTTAATAATACTTTTGATAAAGTCTGGTTTGATGTCAACTGGGGATTGTTCTATGCCAGTTATACGTTTTCCAACAACATCAGTAACAATATGATTTTCATCTTTTTTCCATGTCTTTTCCCAAAATGACAAACATTCACCTTCTGGCAACGTATATTTATTATCTTCTCCAGCATTCAGGTTTCGGGAAAACCTCTTTCTGTTGAGTTCAAAACAAAAATTGTCTCTTCTAAATGATTTTCGTGACTCATAAATCGAAATCCTTTTTTCCATGATTTTTATTCTATCTTCAATTAACGTACATATTCTGGTGATTTCTCCCTTTTTCGACTTCTTATATCCAAAGGAGCACATAAAGTCCAGGGCCGTATCCTTTTCACTTTTGGATTTCAGACTGGAGAAATTAGCAATAAGAGTGAGGTTCTCCTTGCATTTAGTAATTCTCTTCTCAATATTTTCCCTCCAAGAGGTTCTTATTTTATTTTTAAGAACCAAATTTTCGTATGCACATTGTCCTGCAAAAATAATATCCGTGATTTCGTTTATATCCTTTGGAGGACAAGTCAATACATAATTTGAAATCACTGCATACAAAGCAACCAGAATATCTTTCTTAACCAATTTATATGGAATCTTTTTGGTAGGCTTTCTCGAATCCCTTGATATTGATACAACTCTCTTAATTTGGAAATTAAATTCTTTTTTACATTTTCCATATAAAAAAATTTCTGTTTTTGACAGTGAATTTCCGTTTTCTGTTACATCCACATCATTTTGAGTACCACAAGTCTCATTATGGCGTTTCACTTTCAATAATTTTTTAACATCGGAGATGCTTTTCTGAACAAGAAAACGGGTATTGAAATTATGTACAATGAGGTTCCATCCACCACGAGGGATTCTTCCAAATCTCCGCTTAGCCGAATCAACAACAGAAGATATCCACTGCAATTTGTCGTTAGAATGTGTTTCAGTTATCAATGATTTAAGGGGGAGCAAATGCGTTCGTGAAGGTTCAATATAAGGATCATTGCAAGTTTCAGGCATTCCATGTATCCCTGAAGACACGTTTCCAACTTCTGATTGATTATTATTATTTGTATTTTGTGTAGGAAGGCCCTCAGGATTTGTTTGCGGACTGGTGAAAACAGACATACACGTCACACTTCAAACTATTTATCATTATTATTCGGACAATGATTATTCGGACTATATTACAGTGACTATGCATAATTTGTATCAAACTAGTGAGAGAATACAAAATAGTCAGCCTACACCGTTTGCTTTTTACTTTCGGCCTGAAGGTAAAATAATCCGAAGGTAAGAAGGTAAAATAAAGATAGGGAAGCCTGGGACTAACTAACACAATCCAAATCATTGAATCCATATGGCTTAAACTCCATGGTACCCACATAATCATCAAGCAATGAAATGGCATACTCATTTAATGCTATGAATGAATTCACAGTATTTAAACGAGTTTTACATAACACTGCTACCCGCACTCCATCTATTTTTTAGTTTCAAAAAGAATGAGCGATTTGGGGCTTTCTATGTACCCGAGGTATATATACCCCTCGTTATCCTTCAACACTTTCACCAGATTGCCAAAAAATTGCGAATTGGTTTCCAACTTGAAGATATTTAGTTCCAATCCTATTTGCCCCGTGAATTCGCTCACGAATTTTCCCGTAGAGTTAATTTGCTTTGAGGACAGAGCAAACAACTTAATTTCGCCGAAAACACAAGGTGGTTCATGTTAAGCACATGTCCCTCTGAGTTATTGACAGATTTTCGTGTTTTTTATTGAGAAAGCTACTCAATGATTCGAGGCAGAGTACAAAAAGCAGAGGCGACATGTTATCTCCTTGTAGAATCCCCCTAATTGTTATTCTATTTGAGATGAACACTCCATAAATAAGTAACACCACTGCACAGCCAGCTTGGAATACAATCACATTATATTGAACATACAGACGTGCAATGCAATCCAATCGGCAGTGAATAATCACTTCTTTATTCTTGTTATATCACCTTCTTCTGAGTATTTTATTACCGTCCCACCAAGTGTGTGTCAATATACCAACTCACCTAGTCATACCAAAGACCGAGGCCTAATTAATTAGTTAAATGTTGAATAATATAAGTTATATCAAGACATGTAACAAAAGTGTATTGAATAAAACACATGTTTTGATGCGCGAGTTGGAGGTTGTGTGTTTAGTGAATTATTTCAGATTACAGATCAAGGAGAGACTCGTTCTACAGAAATGGGTTCCCGAATGGTGTATGTATTATAACCGAACATCCTATTAGACTCACTGGACTCGGATCCTTGTCTTCCGTTTCCAATAAACGCAAATTCGTTCCAATAAAAAGAGAAGCATCAGAGAATGAGGGGAAGAGACCTCGTTTGTCACCCTACAGAACAAAGAAATGTGTGCAGGAGAGTCCTCCCATTCGAAAACCTGTGAAGAGCAAGGAGGAACCTGTATTGAAACCCAAGCGGGGAGTGAGAGGGGAGTGTGGGGGAAGTGTGGCAGGTGGAAGGGAGTGCGTGATGGGAGGACGGAAGGTGGTGAAGGAGGTGGTGGGTCACAGCAAAGGAGTGATGCCGATAGTGTCGACGGGGGCGAGGAGTGTGGGTTGTGTGTGTCCTATAGCTGGTATGTGTGCTTGTCATTGTGCTAGACTTAATGAGAGAACACTTCACGGTGTTGTTTCCCCAGTACTGTCCCCTCCTCCAAGGAAATACTTTGGTTATATTCCTCGTTCATTGTAGCAATCCACTCGGGCACTCTCCACGGGCATGCAGGCCGTCCTCCACGGAAATGGAAAGGTCTATTTGAACGTCGGGGAGTCCGCGCATACGAACTCCAGCCAGTCAATACTGTCAGACAGTCCGCGGTTGCCTCCCCCATTCCATTTGCAGGTTCTCAACTCCATATCCTTCAAGGACGGCATCTCTTCTGTCCTCCAGTTTGGAGAAATGGGGTGTCTCGTCATTGCTGTCCCCGTCATTCCCCCCCACTGATTATATTTCCTTATTTCTTGAATACACTTTATTTATTTGTATAATAAGTTATTATATTAATTGGGGGCCTGTTCCCCTCAACTCGAGGATTTGCGAAGGTCGTGTTCTATACAATCCACTTCTCCACTCAAACATGGTCATCTCATCTGGGCTTTTTCCATTCTTACGGTCGAGTCCAACTGGTTTGTGTAGGGAAGGAAATCAGCAGAATTGAGTGGTTTTTTACCATGTTGATGCATTTGGGAGTAATTTTCTTTTGTCTCGCCGTATGAGTTCCCTGCCAGCCTAGAATAGAGTTCGACTGGTTCATGAGCATCATTGGTGCTGTTTTCGTGATGTCTTTCAAAAATGTATGTCGGGGAATTAAGACCATTTAAGTTGGTAGACTAATGCACATTGATATTTGAATCTTGGTTTATTTAAATATTCGACAATTGGAAAGTCTATTGTGCCAATTCTCAATTTTTGATTTTATTTTAGAGATGGGTTTGACACTCCAGACTATACCTGCGGAAACAGAACATGCACCTTATTAATGGGGCTGACGAATAATACGCCAAATAATAACATCACTAGTACTAAGTTGCCCAAACTCAGCAAGTACAGGTATTGCCAGTAATAATAGGTCCGTTTCCGATGGAACCTGCAGTCATTGTAGCTTCATTAATTTTCCAGGTCTTGATTGCAGATTGACTGGAGGGTGGGATTTTCTTTCAAGGTCAGAGAATAATCTTTCTTATCTTCTATTCTTTTTTTCTTTTACATTTTCACCAATTGGTTTCATGGCATTGATCCCTCTGTATTCAGCACAACAGTATTTTATATATTATTTGTTGGTTGAGTTGGTTGACACCTCTCACTTTGTGATGTCTTTATCGTACTCTCGATCTGTCCATCCTACGCTTTTTCCATAGCAGCTTTCAGTGTCAGAGGAAGCGCGTCACTTTAACAATCAGTTCAATCGGGAGGATACTTCATTGCTCTCACAATTCGACAGCCTCGTTCACTGAAAAATATATTTACAGAGTAATGCTTTGACTGAATAACAACAGGTGCAGCGGGTTATGATAATATTTGCTGAGCACACCGACCAAGCTTGCAGAAAGGATAGCCTTTATATTTCAGTAATGTACATTGCAAAAGTAAGCATAGTGAGTGAATCCAACTCATCTCATTAGTCCAGGTGAGATGCATTCCATTTGCTATTTTTAATAATTTTTGTGAAAAGTAAACATAGTGAGTGAATCCAACTTCTCCAAAGACCAGCGATAATTTTTGTGAAAGGTATTGCTGAATGTTCAGATTATATTCTTACGTTTTTAATCAACATATTTTGCATGAATCGGTCAAATAGGACCTCAGTTGGTCCAAGTCATGGTTATTTTCTGCGGACAACTTGTTTTGCAAACACTGAACAACATATTCGTTGTCATCATTTCTCGACTTAGGTTGTTAAATATCTTCGAGTAATTGAGGGTTGACCATACCTTTGAAGTTGAGCTATTTTTTACACATTTTGTAATGTTCGTCATAGCCATTGAAACAACTGCTTTTGAACATGTAAGCTGACTAATTCACGTTGGCAGGCAACAATAATTACATTGCCCTCTTAATTAATCAGACTTAAAAAGGATAAAACTAAGTACAAATCGAGGTCTAATAACCTCAATAATATTTGATGTTGTATTAATAATTCTCCCTGATGAGTACATTTTAGACACAAACTGACAATATTTAAATCAAGTATATACAGAAGAAAACTAGATGTGAGCTAGAGTAAGTGGCTGAAAGAATAGTCGAGAGCCTAAGGGTCAGCTCAATGCACAGCGCATGTCAGACACAAACAACATATTCGGCGGATCTGATGATAAAACTAATAGAGGAATTAGTAGATTACTCAGATGTGATAATGTTCTATAAAAGAATACAGTCTAATCTTTAATTGTCAACTTGGCACTAAGAGGCATTGTCAAGGTGCAAAGGAGCAAGCACTTATTAACTGTTGTGTGAACAGGTCACATGAGTACAAATTATTTTCTTCATGGGTAGATGTTAAAAAAGCCTTTGACTCAATCAATCACGAATTCCTTGCAGTGATTCTAAAAACTCCGGGCTTCCTGAATGGATAACAAAATTTATAATGTCAATAATTCCAAATTGGAAGGTTTCCCTCAAATTAGGAAAGCAGCATCTGGGAATTGTTAACATAGAACGTGGAATACTCCAAGTAGATTCCCTGTCTCCTCAGTTGTTTATTTTGACTTTGGATCCGTTGAGCAGATTGTTATCAGCTAAATACCTAAATTTATCAGTAAATACCGATCAAGAAAATTTAGTGTTTTTTTCTACAAACCATTTTTTGTTCATTGATGATTTGAAACAGCTCGCCAAAGATGAGATCACACTCGGATGTATGATGGAAGACGTGGATTTATTTTTTAAAGCTTCGGGTTTGGAAAAAAATTGTGAGAAGTCGGCAACAAATAGCTGTTTATTGAGAAAAGATACCAAACTGCTGGACTGGATAGTTACCGTTATTTGGGTGTATTGGAAAACAAGTCTAGTCAGGTTGTTAAAGAAGAAGTTTTGAAAAATTTACGGATTGAGATTCAACAACGTATCGAAAGATTGTCGAAAACGAAACTAAATTTGGTGAATTTGTTTAAGACAATTAATGAACATGCTTTATCCTTGTACAATTATTATATCGGCCTTCTGGATTTGAAACCGTCCGCTTTTGATGAAATTGACAAATTTGTCAGGAAGCTGTTAATGGATCTAAATATTCATATGAAATATTCAAAAAAAGAACCTAATATGGCTTATTGAAATGGGTGTGACTTCAATAGATAACCTAAAGAGTGTGGAAGTAAAAAAATTGCACAAATACGACATTTTAGCTAGTGAATTACAACTGATTCACAAGGCTAGGTGAAGATTGTGCCAATTGTTATTACGTGGGATAGAATCGTCTCAACGTTCTACCGCAAGTACATGGAGCTCCTTGGGATTGAAGAAAGTGTTTGTTCCTACATCCAGACTGTAACGCTGAAGGCCACTCTGGAGAGCATGTTTGTCGAGTACAAACATGGCTTCACTGAAATCCTGGACTCTGCAAATTCCGTAAATAGGGACTGGCGGAAATATAATGAAGATCAGCAAGTCCCTTAAGAGACCCAGAGACTGCAGGAGGAGATTGAGGATAATGGCGAGGACGATCAGAGTGGAGTCATGGGGAACTCGGAAAACAAAAATTGGAGAGTAATTATTAATTAGCTAAATTAGATGAATTAAAAGAGGGAATAAAATAGAGTGTAGTGTGGTGATGGATCTGTCAATGTTGTTGGAGCAATCAGTGTTGGGAAGTAGAGTGTTGTGTAAAGTTGTAGACCCGTGTGAAGTGAAGAAGTGCCTGGAAGTGCTGGAGGAGGCGTGTGAAAGGAATTTAGTGGGTGGTGTGAGTAAAGTGTAGACGGAAGTGATGTTGGAGCTGTCGGAAGTAATAAAGGGGGAGAGCAAGGAGGTAGTATGTAGACAGGCGTGCATCCAATTGAAGAATATAATATTTGGGAGTGTGAACAGTGAGAAGCGTGTGTGGCTGGCGCAACGGTGGAGAGAGCAGGAAGAGTGGGCGCGTGAGAGGATAAAATGGAATGTGAGGAGTGAGTAATGAGGCAGATTGTGTGTGGACTGGGAAAGGAGAGGTGGAGACCGAGCAGTGTGGCGATGGTGTATTCTGCAGTGGCGTGTGTGGAGATGGCGTTTGGAGAGTGGGAGGAGGGAGTGGTGTTATTGTGCAACAACGTGATGGAGGGGCGTGTGACGGAGGCCAGTTTGGAGGCTCTGGGGTTCATAGCGAATGACCTGGTGTGGTGTGTGGTAATAGTGCAGGACTGTTCGTACATGGCCCAACACACGGACTTGTTGGTGAGTGCGATTGTGCGTGGAATGGAGGCGAGTGTGTGAGTGGTGTTTGTCCTATTTAGTGGATATATCCAATTGGCCGCACTGAGGGCTCTCCACTCGACAGTCCCCCTCCTGCAGGCCAAGGTCCCCCTCCTCTGGTCTACGATAGAATGAACGGGACGTGATAATGAAGGTGGTCTGCCAGTCGTGCCACTCGTCGGACGTGGACGTGGCCGACATGTCCCTCAGGTGCCTGGATGTCATGGCCGCACACTTTTACGAGTACTTGGAGGACTACATGGCCGACTTGATCTTCCCGGTAGTGAGGACATGACATGTACAGATCACGCTCAATGCCATCCAAAGTGAGTCACACGTCCTCCAGGGAATCGAGTTCTGGTCGAGCATTTGTGAGGTGGAGTTGTCCTCCCCCCACTCGTCCAAGTTGTACGCACAGGCAGCCATGCCCCACATTATATACCCAATACTCACACACCTCCCCAAACAACACGAGGATGACGACACCGACGGCTGCTGGATCCCCCCCAAAGCAGCCTCCGTCTGTCTCACACTCCTCAGCGAATGCTGCCACGACCACATCCTCCCCCACGTCCTCCACTTTGCAGAACAGTTCATCGGACATGCCCATTGGAATATGCGGGAGGCCGCCGTGATGGCATTCGGTCGTGTTTGTGTGTCACTCCAGGCTGTGTCGTCCGCCACAACATTGCCCCACACGCCCTCCGCGTCCTCCCCCTCCTCCTCACACTCGCCACTACCGACCCCAGTGTGGCAGTCCGCGACACAGTCGTCTGGGTACTCGGCCAGTTGTGCGAGCACGTCCCCCACCTCCCCTTCCACGACATTGCCCACACACTCCGCACGTGTCTCACACACGAACCACGAGTGGCCACCAATGCCTGCTACGTTACCATTCTTATTCACTTGTAGGCACTCTCCACTCTTGCTTCCACTGCCCCTCACTCACTCTCCCCACACTTTCACCATCTGTTCGACGCACTCTTTCGCCTCTGCACTACACACTACGACTCGGTGTACTACGAGACTCTGATCTGTCTGATCACACACAACATACTCCCCGACATGTCTCCTGTCCTCTCACATTACTTCCCACTCATCGTCCAATTCCTACAACATACACTCCAATTCGACAATCAATTCCACGTACAGTCACTCCTCTGTGCACTCATCAGAGTACTCCTCCCCATCACCACAGTCCATTGTCCTCCTCCTCCCCCTCTCACAACTCACACACGCAGACACTGCCTTCCACATCCTCTCCACCTTCCTCTCCTCCCCCGCCCACCACCATGTCCACGAGGACGCCCTTTACGCCCTCTCTCCCTTTCTCGACGATACTAACACTCACACCATTCTCCCCCTCTTGCTTAATCTCCTCACACCCCACAACGACCAACAGGTTCTCCACTCTCCCCATCACAGGTCTTGTTCGCCTGTCTGGCACTCCTCGCCGACATCCACTCCCCTCAACACATCCTTCCCTACGCACACCCCCTCATGTCCTCTCTCTGGAATATCCTCCTCGTAACTCTCCTCACTATTCCACAGAGTTCACACACCTCCGACAAACTCAAGGCTGTCATTTTGGCCGGCTTCGGGGACTTGGCCTTGTCACTTGGCCACCACTTTGCCCCATTCGCCACCCTCGTCCTCGACACACTCCAATCCGCTGCCTCCGCCTCTTTCGACCAAGTCCTCCCTTCCCTCATTCCAGTCCACACAACAAGGCCTCGCTCTCCTCTCACAGACACACGAAGCATGCATTCAGGCATACACTGGCATTGTCCAGGGACTCGCGGGTGCCTTGTTCTTTAACCACCAGCTTCACACTCTTCCCTTCTCAATCCACATCTCCCCTTCTTGTTCGACTTTCTCACTTCCGTCGCTGCCAACTCTTCCATTTACGACATTTCCACCCTCGAAAATTTGTGCGGACTATTGGGGTGTCCACACCTTCTCACTCCTAGGGACATGTTGGGCATGTTTTCCACACAAACTCGCTCCCTCTTCGCCCTCGACTCCGTCAACCAACTGTTGACCAACGACCGGCTCACATGCACCCCCAACGGCAAGAAGACTGTCAATTGGGTTAAGAAGCAGTTAAAAAAGGCAAATAAGGCGTATGACTGTGTATGATTGTTCTTTCTTTTGTTTGCTTGTTATTCTGTGGCCACCAACGTAGGGACTATTCGAGTAGGCATGTCGGTAGTTTACATTACCCACATTTCTCCTCTCCTTATTCCCTTCGTTGGCCCATCTGTATAGTTGTTAATATAGGTGGTGATGTGTGCAGGACATAAATGTGACGAGCAGGGCGAGTAGTACAATATATGATTGATATTGTCGGCCTACATTCACGACAGTGAGTTGGTACGTCTACATGCACTACCGAGTGGGGAAAAGGTACGAGTCCTCTTTACACGTAGAGACCGCAAGTTGTTGAACTACGACAGTGTGGTGGCCATCGAGCCACTACTCAAAGATAAGTGCCACGTTTATTAATATCCCAGCTATGTCAGGCAACTAAAGAAGAACATGGAGGCCGATATCATGAAGGACGTCGAGGGGTGGGCCAATATTAGCCAGTCTACCACAACGAGGGCGACCACTGGATTGACCCTTCCATCGACGAGTACTACGCCCATGCTCCACGCATGAGGAACCGATTTAAGTACAAAAACACGTCCTTCACTCCCCTCTTCTAATACTCCACTTACTCTCTCTTTACTAATCTCATTCAACAACCTACTCCTTTTAGATCCATCGGGTGCCTGTCAGTCACTTAGTTTGTTCATGACAGTCCTGTTCACACGTCCCTTCACATTAACGCTTAGAAAATGCGAATGCTGTCAAATGTTTTGCGAAGCTGTGTATAGTTGCTTTTTCTATTCAAGGAACTCTTGGTGACCCTCTTACTATTACGTCAACACCTGATAATTCCCAATTGTCGACAGGCATATACAACAAATTCATCCGAGAACATTAAACGCTGTGTTACATACTAAATGACTATGGTTTATTTTACAGGTCATCTCTTTGACTTTGGCGACACTCAGTAGACTTGGTCCCCTGGGGTTGTCATGTTGAGTAATATGACGAATGGATGTGTTTGAGGGAGTGTAGGGACAATATGTTCCCCCAATGGAGTACAACAGAAGTAGGGCCAATTAATTCCCTTGGTTAAGCGCAACAGATCGCAGTTTTCTTTGGTTAGGTGACCACTATCTCACTATGTAAGGTAGGTTAGTGACCTTTATTTGTGGCTTTTCGCAAGCCATTTTTTACTGGTGTAAACGTATTTCACTACATTAAGCAAAGAGTTTAGAGCTTAATTTAGTCAGCAATGCCAATTTGGCAGAGATAGCGACAGATACAGATTACGACAAATATGAGCTCCTTTTCTGAGCTCCATTGACAATATTGATATATTTTCTGTCAATGAACGACTGATGATTAGTGTAAAATGCAGTATCTAATGATTTGTTGGAGGTTCTGGTAGATACTACAATAAATAGTTAAGTTTGATCGGAAACACAAATGAGTAATTATTGAAGAAAGTTATAGGCTGGAAGATGTATTCGTGCAATGTGCTTTCCACCGAATTATTATTGAATAACCTCACAAATTTTCTTATTTACAGAAATCTTATGAATATGAGTTAGCCAATTTTTGTTCAATTTATAAATGATTTATTTACGGATTTTATAGAAGTATCCAGTCGAAACTCAAAATGCTTCAGAGATTGTCCAGGATGAGTTTGGCAATGAAAATAGAGTGTTTGTTGTGGAATACTCCTTTGGTGTCGCCACGGACTGTTCCGCCATTTCTATTGTCTTGTGATGCATCTCCTTCACTTCACAGTGAAAAACCGCCAAGTTGAAGAAAGGCCCTAGTCGGTTGAGGTTGTCGGGCTGCAGAGAGAACAGAGACAATTAATGTGCTTACGAATAGGCCTCTAAGATTTGTATCACCTCCTCTACACATGTAAAATAAGAGACTTTCTTGGTGGGTCGACTATTTCCGTATTGTAGCATAGATGGTCGTCGACTGTTTTGTAGTATTACACCCTAATCTCGGGTGAGTGAGATTGGTGGGGCAGTCCAACACAATACTGCAAACTTCTTCCCTCTCCTTCTCAATCATTCCATTTATCAGACATCTCGTCAATCGATTTCAGCAGTCGGTGCGACGTAGGTGGCATCCAATCCGTGTTTTGTAGGTAATTGAAACCAGGCATTTCTCCTCTTGCTCAATTCTCTACAATTCCTTTGTTAATCATCTTGACTGCTTCCGAAACAGAAACCACTGCGACACCGCTTGCCTAAAATTTTTTCTTATATGCTATCCGTGGATTAGCACTGCTTGGATGGACGTAAATAATACACAATCTCCCTCTGCTTTAATAAATGTGGCATTCCAGTAAAAATATATGATTTAAACGACAATCATGAAAAAAATAGTGTTCTATCTTTTTGTGAATAGGGACGGAGTAGGTTTAAAAGTATTACAAAGTGTTCTATCTCCTATATCGAAAGATTATTTGTTCAAGGCCCGACGAGAACATACATTCTGGCACTTGTAATGAAAAATAGAAAGCATCGTTCTGGAACATAGGAATGGGAATTAATATGCCTAATAAAGAAGTCATCACGGCAGTTGTTTGCAATGACAAACTAATAATGCGAAAACCCCAGATGAAACAAATTGACAAATTATAAATGACTCTGAGCATGAAAGTAAATGTGGAAATAATGAGTTATGGAGTCCCCTCAAGATGAGAAAAATTTCCAAAAACTAGGATCAATAATTACTTGATTTCTTATTATTTTCGGTTTTGGATTTAGTTAATAAAATTTTTAATTTATTTGTTGTCTAACCAATGAGTTATTCACAATAAAATATTAGTTTTAATTAGAATGCTTTCACTTGTCCTAGTTTTGGTTGACTTAGTGGTCCAAAGTGACTGTGACTTAACAAAACGGTTTTTGAAAAATTGCTTATTTGAATTAGAGATTTGCAAAACTGTGAATTTAATGGAGCAAATGCTGCAGAACATAACACAATAATTGTAATTTCTAGAAACGTTATATTTCCAAATGGAGAAATATTCGCGAATTTAACAAACTTGGAGGATTTGTAATCAACATTTTATTAATACTAGTTACTGTAATGGAGACTCGTTAAAGAGAATACTAAACAACTCATTTGACGGGTTGATTCACCTACGCTATATGTACATTCAAATATTTTGAATCATTAGATCACTGTATTCCTGTAGTGACCTTCGTTACGTGAACGTAGATGCCTTTGCACGTCTAGTCGCATTATCAACTCTGTACAAATCTTATTCTAACATTAAAGTTACATGCCATTAAATGCCATTTTCCAGAGGCCAAAAATCAGTCGTCCCCTCGGCATGGGGTATTTTAACTTACTGACTTTGTAGTATTATTGACGGCCAGAAAATGTGCATATTCACAAATGGGTCCCAACCCATAATGTATACTTATATATTCAAATATAAGGATTACGACAGTGACGAAATATCTAGCTATCGAATTAACTGATAAAAATGTAGAAATGAATCCACGTACAACTCCAGACGCAACACTAATCACTGAGGAAGCCTATGGTGTGTTATTTTACTCACAATAGATTGCAACCTCTGCCGATATCCCGCATCAAGCAATCTTCTATGCGGAAGGGATTGTGCTTAATTTAAATATTCAATGTCATTAATTAACTAACCTAATTATTCATTATAATATTTCCTTGTTCCTCTTTTGCGACACCACTTGCCAGAAATTCTTTTTTAGATGCTATTCATGAATTGGCACAGCTTGGATGGATGTGAAATAAAACACAATCTTCCCCTGCTTTAATAAGTGTGGCATTCCTGTAAAAATGTAATTTAATGCGCTCTACGCCCTGCTTCCCCGAACAAGAATACTTATTTCGCCTTGATAATCTGGTTTCCAAAGCCCTTGTGCAGTTTTAATGATATTTACTGGTGATAAAATTCAAATCTAATGATATTCTGCGTGCTAATTTGCCCATCCGTTATGGGGGCATCGGTATTCGCTCTTGCCGTGATTTATCCCTCCCGTGTTATCTATCATCGTTGTCCGCTTCCACTAATTTCGTCAACTCTGTTCTTTTTCCCTCTTCTGAACAGTGCGAGTTGTTAGAATATGCGGCTGGTGTCAGCGTGTGGGTTTCTCGGGGGCTTAAAGTCCCGGACATTCCGTCGGCTCAAAGGAACTGGGACAACATACAGTAGACTATCCATTTAACGAAAAAAAATTTAACGAAAATATTCATTTTACGAAAGTCAAAATATTTTTTTACGTTTTTCCTTAGATAAATTCAAAAATAAAATTTTTTTTTCTTTGTATTAGTGAATATTTAAATATATTTAACGAATATTTAAATAACGAAAATTAAAATTTTTGATAAAATTTTAAAATAATTTTTCCTCGCTATTTCTTTGTAGTAAACCATGTGTGCAAGGGTGAACAATATGAAGAAAAAAAGAAAAACTTATCAAATTCAACAAAAACTGGAAGTTATTGATTTCAAGAAGAATAATCCTGCTGTTACTCAAGAAAAATTGGCTCAGCGGTTTAATATGCCTATTGGAGTGATCAATTCAACGTTGACGAAAATGCAATTGTATGGATCAAGGCGTCACAAACAAAAAAAGAATATTACATTTAAAAGTTGTACTGATAAGATATATGAACCACTATATGCATGGATTCAGAACAAACGTTTCTGTAATCACACCATAACTAATGAAATGGTACGCGAAATGGCACTCAAAATTGCTCAACGATTTTATATTGAAAATTTCAAAGCATCTCATCCATGGATTTCACGCTTTAAGGAAGAGTATAAAATAAAAACACTCACGATTTCTGGAGAAGAACAATTAGTTGATCCCGTTTTGCTTATAGATTCATATGAACGCTTTGCAGCCATGTTAAAAAAATATGGATCGAAAAATTTTTACAACTGCGATGAAACTGCCCTTTTTTTCAAATGTACTCCAAAAAAACATTAGTTCTTGACTCTGAATCAAGGGCTTCAGGAAAATTTTCTAAAGAACGAATAACACTGTTATTATGCACAAATATGGAAGGAGATAAAGAGCATCCGTTGGTAATCGGAAAATTCAAAAATCCTCATGGTTTTAAAAATATTAATATGAATAATCTTGGGATTCAATATGCAAATAGCAATAAATCTTGGATGACCAGTTTAATTTTTAAAAACTGGGTTGAACGGTTAAATTCCAAAATGAGTATGGAAAATAGAAAGATTTTACTTCTTTTAGATAATGCGCCAGTTCACTATTTTGATGGCGAATTCAGTAATATCGAATTGTATTTTCTTCCTCCAAAGACAACATCTAAGATTCAACCAATTGATCAAGGGATTGTGCATTCATTTAAATCGTTGTATAAAAAAGGAATGACTAGAAATTTGAGTATGGGAACAAATATAGGAACATTGTCATATACAGATGAACTTACCAAATTCAAATTAGTGAATGCTCTACCTTTAATTATTGAGGCTTGGAACGAAGTCACAGTGGACACTATCAAAAATTGCTTTAACAAGGCATTAAATAATTGGGCGAAGATAGATGAAAAAATACTTGAAGAATCCACTGACGAAAAAGGTATTAAATTTAAATCACCTTACAATTAAAGATAATAAAAGTGAAATTATGATTGAGTTTCCTGTCTGTGCACCTGTCGTCTGCGAAGAAAACGCGTATCTTGATACAATACAATGTGAGGAAGAAAATGAGCATGAAGAAATAGATAGCACAAATGACAATCCCATTGGTTATGCAGATGCACTTAAATATTTGGAAAATATTGAAAAATATTTTTTGCAAGAATCTGGTGAACATATTCACCTAATTACAAATTTGAGAAATATATTGGCAAAAATTAAAAAGAAGGAACCTAAAATTACCGATTACATGACACATTTTTAATTAAACAATTTTTTTCATTAAATTCTCAATTTTCATTTTCGTTAAATGAATAGTCTACTGTATTTGTATTTAAAGAGTTATAACAAGAATCAAGTCTACGGTTTGAATCACCAGCGATTAAAAAAAACTTTTAATCCAGTATTCTTCCTCAAGTCCTCAATAAACAACTAGATAGAAAAAATGCAGAAATCCAAATCTATTCGTTCTCGATGTAATGTAATGTAGATAACCAAAAACGGTGAATAGTCTTTGATTCTTTTGTTCTTTGACTATCCTTTCACAATGCAGTTTCATGGATTCAAAATCATTTGAGGCAATTACCAATATTTTTTTCCATCAGATTGTTTAGAATATAGCACACATATCATTAGATTTGATAGTAGAGTGCCTTCCTGGAACGAAAATTTCACCACGGGGACGAGTTTTAATGGTTCTTTTCCGGTGGGCATTAGGTGCCCCATTGACGTTTCGAAATACGTTCGAATTGCGAGATTCAAGCGAGTTGGTAAACCACATAACGCCACGTCTTGGATTTAATAGTACCTCAAGAATTTACGAAATTTCTACATTTTTTGAAAAAAACGAAATTTTTTTAGTCTTAAAAATCTTCTGGTATTGTATTATTTATTAAAAATCAAATTAATAAATACACTCAACCCTCTCAAATTGGCCATTTTTAACAATTTACTTCTGAAAAATTAAAAAACTCTGCAAAATAGCCAATTGTCAAATAACCCTAACCCATTTTTCTTGTCAGCATTTGGCCGAAAAATTTATTTTGTTTAATAAAAAATTTTTCGAAAAACAATCAACAACATTCTATCGACAACATTTTTTCATCGTCGTCTCAGGCCGATCATGCGGGCAGGATCGAACCTTTCAGAAGGATCTCCCTCGTTTGGATCGGCGATCACGGGAATAACTATAATTAACTGGCTTTGCCCGTGTTTGGTCTTTAATAAATAATAATAATAATCGAAAAAGATTCTCTTCTCAAAGGTAGCAAAAACAAAATCTAGCCTCAAAAAGTATCAAATCTTAAGTTTCCTGAACTTGATGCAAAATTGGTTGATTGCATGGATTTGATTCAGCATCGAGGTATTTAGGGTCTAATATTTAGGCAATTTTCTTAATGATGCTTTAATTTTTATTAAGGCTATGTTTTTAGCGCAACAACTTAAATTAGTAAATTTTAAAAACTCAAATGGTTTATTGGAAAAATTTTAAAGACGGCATGGATTTCGAATGCGAAAATTGCATCGCGAAATGAAAACAGACGTTGAAATCGAGTCATTCTTTCTAAATTTCGTAAAGTTTCACAGAAATACAATGATGATCAAATTTACAACTTAGATGAAACTTGATTGTTTTATAAAATTATTTTTCAAAATTCATTTGTTTTAACCGATTTAAAAGTTACAAAAATTTCAGGATCGTATTGCATAATGCTTTCCACGAATATGAGTGGAACTCACAAATTAAAACCTGTGATGATATCAAAACCCAAAAAACCCAGATGTTTCAATAACCACAATTACGATCATTTATTGTATATTATGATGGGAAAATCTTCATAGATTGGCTAATAAACTTTGATTTAAATCTAAAATACAGAAAAAACAAATTTTACTTATTCGGGATAATTGTCCTTCCCATTGCATACCAAAAAATTTGTCTAATATTGAAATCATGTTTATATTGCAAAATAGTACAGTCTTGGTCCAGCCAATGGACCTGGGAATCATAAAAAATTGTAAAACGCTTTTCAATAAGCACAAACCTGCATATTTGAACATCAAGAAATATCCGTTTATAGTTCATATAAAAACCTCACATTAAAGGATGTTGTGATATTTGTTAAAATGGCATAGGAAGATGTATCCCAACATACCATTTCAAATTGTTTCGGAATTCTAAATAATGATAACGTGAAAAATAAATCAGAAGATAGCATACCAATAGAAAGGACAGATATTTTTATCCGTTGGATATTGAAGAATTTCTTGCATATGAATATGCAGAAAATGACACAATAGAAGAGATGGAAAATTGCGGAAACATTGAAGATGAAAATGATGAAAATATAAATGATCTTAATATTTTTTTAATTTTCTTTAATTTAACAAAATATGCTAACTGAAGACACATTAAAGTAGTTTCTTTGAAAAATTATCGATTTTATTCTCTAATTGGCCAACAAAATTGAAGGAATCACAAATGGCCAATTTGAGAGGGTTGAGTGTATTGAATCTATTTTACTATGTTTAAGCTGGAATTACTATTCTTTAATGAAAATATGTGTGTAAGGACATTGACTTTTGTTTTGATCTGCCTCTCTTTTATTTGTCGGGTTTAAAATTCACACTATAATCAGTTTTCGTGATTAAAAACATCTTTCCATACCGTTTACAGTAATCTCAAAGTTGGGATTAACGCCAATTACCTCTCGATTTCGGAATTCAAAAAACCCAATTTAAAAAAAATTATCGGAATCTTTTAGATTGTTCTGAACAATCAATTTTTACAATTTTATCGAGAATTTGAAAAAACACTTCGCTTTTTGTTCCTAAACTTTCTGCATTCACATTTTGCGGATTTTGCTCTCATATCGATAATATATATATAAATAGTAATATTTTTGATTTATAATTAGTGAATTTTTGTGAACTTTGGAACAAAATCACAATCGTAGACGAATGCGAGATATTTGTGCGAAATTTTGTGTCTTTGATATCTATGATTTCAGATATTAAGTCAAATAAATTGTTCAGTTTATATGGGTTTGAAACTAAAGTTATTTTAATGTGTTGCATTTGATTGTGATTATCTCGAATAATTAATTTTTTTAGTTTTACAATGATTAATAATTTTTCAGAACAAAAAAGTCATTCGATCCAAATTTTTTTAAATTTGTCGCAATTCATAAAATAAACTAAATTTCAAATCTCATTTGAATTCGCCAAACAGTTTAAATTTGAATTTATTTTTTTATTCTATCTGTAGTTACAATATCTCTAATTTATTGTCTCTCCTCGGATATTCGCTCGATTCATGAGTTTGTTTTTGAAATTTTTAGTGATTTAATTTTTGATGATATCGAATGTGAGAGTTCTTTGAGAAAATTATTAAATTTTGTTTTGAGAAACGAGAAATAATCATCGATTGTTCAAAAAATTTTTATAATGTTTTTTTTTATAATAATTAATTATTTTAGTATTTGGCCGATTTGTTTGTAGAATCCAATTGTAAATTGACTGGTAAATATCAAATGCTTGCTACCACTGACTCATTAGATGAAATCAAATGTTTATTTGGTTACTATTGTAATTCATCAAATATACATTTTATTAAAGTTATCCTTAGTTGTTTACTTTGTAATGCAGTTGAGGTAGTATTATATTTTAATCTTTAGATGTTTAAATATTTTATTAGAACTTTCCAAAAAGTTATCAAAACAAATAATCATTTAAACAAGAATATTCGCAGAATTATCCATTTGCTATTTGATAAGCTACATGGGAACCCCATACTGTATTAACTTCAAATTCATGATATGATTTGAGTGGTTTCCGGATTTACTTGGTATTTATATGGTCGAGAAAATTGTTTTTGTCTAATAAATTCAGTTAACGTTAAATTCAGATGTTATTACTATTTTATTTGATACTTACGCTAATCACAAAATCCAATTTGTTGAAAAGCTTTTTTCGGTTTGGCTACGAATTCAAAATGAAGAAAAATCAACATTTGTCATGGCATTTTATGATTTTTTCACTCGGTGTGAATATTTAAAATATAAACAATAGTTTAATATTTCTTTGGAATTCTTTTTTAATCATTTAAATCCCTCAGAAAATAAGAGTCATGAGGATTCAAACATTCATCCTCGTTGAAGAAAGCAGAAGCGATCTATTTCAGACGATATATTTCCTATTTCACAAAGTCCTGAAGCATTCAAAGTTTCTCTTAAATTATTAGCGACGACTAAATCTTTGAATGATTCTAACTAATACATATGTCATAAAAATATTAATCATTGGTCGAGGAAACGGCCCCTAGTCAAACTTTGATTCCAAAAGAGACCAAACTAAACATTCGGAGTGCAATGGATGATTTCATAAAAATAATTTTGATAATAAATACTGGACTTGCTAAATATTTCGAAGAACGACCAGAAGTAAATGATTTTTTATTTGAATTTTCAAAAATTGTCGACAAAATAATTCGATCGCTTGAAAATATTATCAAAATCATTCCAGAAGCTTCATTAAGCGCACAAAAAAATAAAAAATATTTATCTTCCATCGAGAAAAAACTTACTGAAACTAGAAAAATGTTAACAAAAACTTCAAGTATGCTGACCATGAAGAAATGGGGTTCGGAAACTTCACAATTGTTCAAAATTAACATCAAAAACACAGAATGCTTCAAAAAGATAACCACCGATTTTCAAAATCTGCTCGAGACTGTCCAAATAACCGAAGATCTCGCTCTATTTGGAGAAAATGAAGCAAGGATTGTTGATAAAATACGAATTGAGTTTAAAAAACAGTACACGGCACTTCAAAAAAATATTGAAAAAATGCAGGAGATTCCGCTACTGTCTTCTAATCTCAGTCAAGAGTTCGTTGTGAGAAGAAAAAGGTCCTTCGCTAAAAATGACGTCTTGATCTCACAAATCCTAAAAAATATGGACACGGAAATCAAAAAACTCACAAAACAAAAGAAAAAATCAATAAAACAAGGACATAAAAAAATTATCGCACAATTTGCAAATTTTAATTCAATGATGTGCAATATGAAATCGGTTTTGGCCCTTCATAATGAAAGCCTCGACTTCAAAAATGTCTTCAACATGATTGAGGATATGATCACATTCATTAGCAGTCAAATATCAAACACTTACAAGGCTGCCTGCTATTCATCAAATGAGGGGCCATGTGAGTTTTTTAATCGACTCGAAAATATTCTAAGTGACCTCAGAGGAATTTATAATTCAAAATTTGTTTAAAATAATTGTTTTTAAATAATCAATTAAATAAATAATCAATCATCCAGACGAACTAAGAATGTTGACTATCTCCTTGAAATAACTAAATAAAATAACAACCCTCAACTCACGTGTCAAAATTGTGAATTCGAGTTCCGCCCAAAATAACCTGAAAAGGCCAATTTTCTGATTCCAGGACTCCAGCCTCAGCATAGGTGACTCATGAATGACTGTTTTTGTTCAAGAAACTCCTCCCAGTATTTTAAATTGTGTTTCTTTTATTAAAGAATGAATAGTTGTGTTATACATAAAAGTGTTTCGTTTAATAAATTAAATCTAGTTTTTAAATTGAGTCTTCATTCATGAGCTCAGAAAGCGTCGTCAAGTAAATTGAAGTTGAATTGTTTTCTCTAAACCCATCTTAAAACGCAGACATTGGGATTTCATCTCAATACAATCATCAAGCATCTCTTCCAAAGCTCTTGAAATCGAGCAAAGGATAGAAATCGGTCTGTAAGAAAATGGCTCTTCTGCTGGCTTTCCCGCCTTCCGAATCGGTATTATGTGAGATGTCTTCAAATTTCAGGGATACAATTCGTGTTTATCGACGCGTTGAAGATCAAGGCTAACGTCTCCAGCACCAGGGGGCCCAGAAAATATGGAATCTGGTCCTCTGGCTCCCGACTTCCGCATCCTAACTATCGTCAGTCGAACGTCTTCAGGAACGAATAAAATCCAGTCTGTGGGTAGTACTGGTTTAATTTTCTTTAATAGATCTTTAAGAAATCTTTGTGAAATTCTCGTATTTTGTATAAACGAGGCTTATAACTTGGGTGTGGTGTACCAAAAGACTGGCCATTTGTTTAAAGAAATAATTTAGTGAGATTAAATTTATGTGTAGTCCGATTTGTTGTGTTGTTCCACATGTCGTTATGAGCCTAGTTAAGGATATTCATTTTAAATGTTATATCTAGCTCTCAAATAAATACGAGACAGCCAACAAAATCGTTAGTGTGTCTCTCTGTCTTTTTTATATTTTTAAATTAGTGAGTCTCTGCCAGGTGAGGGCGGTCAAATTTATATCTCCTCAAATTATTCCCGAATGGACTCAAATATTCAATTTTACAAAATGGAAAATTTATCGACACTTATTTGGCAAGGCTGTGGACCAAAATTTTCATCACGTTTCACAAATCTAAAATCAAAATATTTATATGTTAATCAAAATAAGCCTGCGGATCGAAAGGCAGTTCCCGCGTGTAATAGACACCGAGACGGGCAACAGTGTCTTGAAAAAAGAATCCATACAGTTCACGTGCCAAACGAGTGACCTACCTCTCCTGAAAGGGAACGTAGTCATCCCGTCAGGATGTTTCCCGTCATTTTGAAGTCCAATTGGTTCCAGGATAGATTGGAATCTGGCGGAATCCAAAGCCCTCTTCATGCCATCATTGAGAAGTGCATGGCGCGGAAAACGGCCAGCACTTCTCTTATATGACAACGCGTGTAACCCGTTTTTTGAGATCATCAAACCACACCGACAACGGTGTGGTTGGCATATGTCCAATCCCAGTGCAAACACACGCCGATACGGACGGCTTCGTTTTCCAAGAGCAGACGATTAGACGCCAGTGGGAGCGCATTTAACCAATTTTCAGAATGAAGCTGTCAGGCGCAGCCAACTTCATCTAGTCGGCTTGCTAGCGAAAACGTTCCACTAAATGAGAACACCTGATGACATCCCAAATCTTCTGTATGAAAGGAATCTCGAGGAGGTCAAGTCCAGCGATTTCCATTTGTGAACAGCAGCTGGATTTCCAATAGCTCGTAGAGTTCGAGTGTGTTATTGAAAACAGAGAAAAAAAATTTCCAGAAGCATACTTTGAGGGAAGATAGCAAAGAAAAACAAGATCTGCACAAAAACGAATTCCAATTCCCCCAAAGCGGAGTGAGAGCGCAACACGAGAGCGACCAACTTCAGTGAACAAAGTATTTAGAAGGAGCTGTAACGACACAGAAACAACGTCATCCAAAGCCAAAAGTTGCTCATTCGAACGGAAACACTGTATGTACGGAGCAGATCAGTCAGACGTGGGATGTATAAAATAATTTAAGCAAAAACACCTTTAAATGAAACCCAAAATCTTTCCACGTTGCGAGGCGATGGCCTTTGCGACTTCCTTGTTACAAATTGGGGAACCCAGAATCACAAAATCATCAAGAGCGGTTATACATAGATCATAAATCTCCCTCGAAAGGGCCAAAAAAGCAACAATCTGGGGCGTTAGAGGCTCCGAGAGTCCAACTACTTCACATTTCGCGCAATTTAGTAAAAGTCCAATTTTAGCAAATTCAAATATTATCCTTGAAGAATCCTTCATTATGGCTTTTAACGACTCTCCAAAAGTGATGTCGTCCAAATACAAAAAATTAATTGGCGAAAAAATGCTACATGGTCGACACAAACAGCAAATAAGAGGGGGTCACCCTGTTGGATCCCACATTCTGACCTGATGACTTTACCCGAAAAAGCAGGCTGCTCAGCCTAGAATATGCAAGAGAAACGATTGGAAATAGTTCGGGTCAACGTTTTTCGACAATCTTGAGCATTTAGTCCCTCCTGACACTATTAAATGAGTTTTTGACATCAAGCTTTAAGAGGAGTAGGACATTCTTAGGCTTCGAGATTGACAGCAGCCGAAAAACGTGTGCCAGAGCTTCACAAGCCCATTTGACACCAAAACCAAATTAGAAAGGTAGGAACTCTTGGCTCATTTGCGGAATAACGCGATGTGACATTATCTTTGCAGCCAGTTATCTGAATTCATTGTCAGCTGCGATCGGGCGTAATCCACCCTTGCGGAGAGCTGTTAGATTGGCAGAAGGGATAAAGCCAGAAAAAATCCAAGAACAAACCCAATTTATCAACATAATAAGGCCCGGCCCGAATCGGTCATCAGAGAGGATAATAAAAGGTAACTTATATTATTTTTGGACGCTGAATTCAAAAATGTTATCAGATATGAGATCAGACCTTCATACTTCGAGATCTAGAAATTAGTCCCTTATCTCCACGTAAAAATATCTAACATAAAAAAGAACTTGTTTTTTGAGTTCTCCAGAAAATTTTAGCTAATATAGTTATATTTTATTACAACTTAATTGTGTAATATTTAAATTTAATTTGACTGATGTAACATGTTTCTAGTGAGAACATGTAATTTATTTATTTTTTATTTATTTATTAAACACCAAGACCACAGTTAAGACCAAACTAATTAGCGTGTGATCCCGACGCACTTCGACGGAGATCCTCCGGAAAGGTTCAATCCTATGCAAAGTGCATCGTCCTGCGACGACAATGTCCCAGGGGGTAGGAGAACATGTAATAAAACATATTAATTCTAAACAAATCACAAATACATAATTAACAATTAAAAAATATATATAAATATTAATCTTGACGTTCTTAATTCATTTCTGTATTCAAAAATCTCATCAGATCTTCCTAAAGAGAGTTATGAATTCTGTCCCTGATTTCTTTAGGAAGGTC